>NW_020955733.1:0-58354 GCF_003031625.1 Empidonax traillii | reverse complement strand
ATCACCCCTGTTTTGGGGCGCTCTGTGCGGGGTGGTCCCTCTGCCCCCACCCCAGCCCGCGGGCCCGAGCACTTTAGGTAGCCAATCACGCTGCATTACGAGCCCAAGTAATGCTTATCATTAAACCTGTAATTTATTTCTCCTGTATTTCATAAAATGTGAAATATTGCGGCTCGTCGGGGGCCCAGAGAGAGCGGGGATGCTCCATTAAGTTCGACACTGCTCCTCCATAAGATGCAGTAATTATATGCGGCTTTTTTTTACTGCTAAGTTCCTACTTGCAGATGCTAACAAAAGAAATAAGCTTTTAATCCAAACATAATTAATATGAATTACCTCCACAGTACACCCTGGCTTTGCACCATTAAACTTAATTTTTGTTTTGCATGATAATTGTGTTATCATTACCATTTATAGGAGAACTCGGGGACCTTCACTTTGTTTTCAGCCAAGACCAAAGGCACTGGAAATGGCTATTGACGGGCTCACTGCTGCAGAGTCTGGGGAATTATGGGCCTTGGCCGGCCTTGGGTTTGTCTTTGCCACGGTTGGGGTTGGGTCTGTCACTCCATTCCTCTGGAGGGTGGTGGGATCCACTCTGCAAACCCCCCTGGGGCAGGAGGGTGGGCAGTGACACAGCTGGGAGCCCTCCGTGGACAGGGAATAAAATTCTCACCCCCAGGACACAACAGCTGCTGCTGGGATGCCAAAGCATCCCCCAAACCACCCGTGGCACAGGGTGTGGGAACTCAAAAAGCAGAGTCAGTGACCCCAGAGAGGAGTGGGGTCTGTGCCCTGCAGCCCCAGGGGCCGCCCTGGAGCCCCACCCTGCAGCCCCTTAACCACCCAGCCCCCTGGGATGAGTTTGTGCAGTCACATTTCAGGAAAGAGGGAGATGAAATCAAGTCCTGTAATTATTTATTGAAATTACAGCCCCTGTCGAGGAGGACTGAATTACTGCAGACTCCATTAGCCGGCTCGCCGTGGATGGGAGAGAGGGAATGAGAAAATGATGGATGAGAAAGACAGAGAGAAATTTTAAAAATAAAAGGGAATGAAATGAGAGGAAGAAGGGGCAGAGAGGGGGGAGAGAAGGGCCCTTCCCCGACCTGCTTTCTCCTTGCCAGAGAGGCTCCCGAGCCGCGGTGCCCCGTGGGCTCTGGATCACTCCAGACCTTGCAGGAGGAGCAGCACAGCCTGTGGAGCTGCCAAGGGAAAGAGCTCAGTGCAAAAAGCTTTGGGAACATGAAGAGGTCAGACAGGAGCCTCGTTAGGGGGTGGTCTGGGAGCAGAGCCCACCCAGCTCAGCACTGGGTCATAGGGGTCCTTCAGGGAGCGGGGCACAGGGTGGGCACCGAGGTTAAAGCCTCAGGGGGTGATGTGCCAAATACCTGCTGGTCCCCTGAGCCCATCAACACTTGTGTCCCCAAGGTGGAGCTGCTGGGAGGGGACTGGGAATTGTCTCCTGGTGTCTTTGGTTCCTGCAGTGTCACAAAGTCACTGTCATTCCCCAAAACCCCCCTGCAGAGTTCCCTGGCCCTGGCTGAGGGCAAACCCAACACACTCCCCTGCCTGTCCTCTGCCCCACTCTCTCTCCTGGTTTCCTTTCCACTCCACACCACCTTTCCAAAGGCCATTTTCAGGAGGAATGAGCGATGCACCAGCTGCTGTGCCCCTCATCCCCTTCCCAACCTGCCTCCTGATAATAATGAGCCCAGACACTTTTATTATCATTATTAATTAGCACTTTCAAGCAATGGAATTAAATCAATATGGTGGACTGAAACTAATTTTAACAAGCCATTGAGATCAATCATCAGGACTTTTATCTACATAAATGCCACTAAACTCAGCTCGTTAGTGTAACATTAGCTGGGAAAGGGGGGGGAGGGAAGGGAGACTGGCGGGGTTTTAATTAGGAAGACATAAACCATGCCACGATTTTTCTTCTTTGATTTGCTTTTAATCTCGTCCATGAGCTCTCCTGGTGCCCTGGCTGATTATCACTCTCTTCACCTCCTCTCAGGAAGCAAAGGCAGCGGGAAGGAGAACAGGGGAGCAGGAGAGGGCAAACTCAAGGAGAGGGGCTTGGCCGTGGTGGCTCTGCTGAGCCACTCGGTTTTCCCAACTCCTGTGGGATGTGGCAGGATGCAGGTGCTGCCACTGCATCAGGATGCAGGACACTAGGGAGCATCTGCAGAATCCCCTGCAGTGGGGAGCTCCCCCATGGCACTTCTCAGTCCATCCTTCCCCTGACCCACATCTCCCCCAGTGCCTCTGGAATGTGACTTCCACCCTCTTGCTGTTCCCTGGACCTGATGCAGGTGAGGGTTTGCTCCCTCCTCAACTCAACCCTGGGTTTCTGAGATGGTGAGGGAATCTGTGGCTTTTTAAAGCTACCTTTAGCTTGTCTTTGGTCTTCCTGAGACGGCCCAACCCTGCCAGTCCCAGTCTGATGTGGTGTGGGAGACCTTTGGCTCCCCCAAGCCCAGCTTTGCCTCCCACCTCCCTCTGGCATCGCTCCAGCCTGGCTGTGTCTGCCACGATCAAAGCCAAGGCCACACAACAGCCCCTGCTGCAGACACGACCTGTGTGTGGGCCAGGCTTAAAAAGCTCTAAAAAACTTCTCCTTAAGAGAGCTGAGGGAAGGAGCAGCCTTCAGTGGGGCCGTGCCGCTCCGCACCACGCAGGAGCAGTCCCCCGGTGTCATCTTCCCTGATGCCTCTGCCAAACCTCCCTGTGAAATATGACAGAGGCACTAGGAAATATTTCCTTTTTGTTTGCTGGATGGGTAATAACTTGCCTCGGAGACAGTCTTTATAGTCAGCACAAAAGTAATTTACCTACATGCAGCGCACCCAGACTGCAATAAATCTGCCGCTCTCCGGTCCCGGGGGCGCGGTGCCCGCCCGGAGCCGGGGGTCCTGTGCCCCTCACTGCCCCCTCTGCCACCACCCCCCGGCCAGCTCCAGCCAGAGGAAATGTTTGTGAGCACCAAAAAAATAAATAACCGTGCTGGGGATGGCAGCGGGGCCCTGAATCACAGCCCCTCGATGTCAGCCCATTTCTCTGCAGAAAGCTCTTAGCAGTTAATTTCTGGCTAATTTATTATCCTTCGGCTTAGCCCTCCAGCACCATTAGCAGTACACTGACACAACTGAGTGAAATATTGTCTAATTTATTATCTTATTACTCCTCTGGAACAGGATCAATTAATTACCCATTAAAGTATTTCAGCTGCAGAGATTTATTAGGGGCCTCGGCGTTTTAACAGATGATTAGTTATATATGTTTGTTTGCCTGAGGAGCGCAGACTGGCAAATGACTGTAGGGGAAGGGGAAAGACACCGAGTCGGGAGGTAGCTAATGGATCTTTTCTTGACTCTCTGAAAATGGAGCAGTCAATGACAAGAATTATCGACTCATTCACTTGCGGTTTGGAGATAACCATATGTACAGGGAGAGAGAGGGGGCGAGGGGAACCGGGGAGAGAAAAAGCCTCACTCAACTGCTTTTTCCATTCAATAAATTTGCTTCAGAATATATTGGATTGGGGTTTGATGGCTATTTCGTGTTTTGCAGAGTGCTGACACTGGTATGATTCAGTAATTATTGTTTCTTTTAAGTTATTGCTGTAATTTTGCTTTCTAAGATCCCAATCAATTCCCGCCTCTCAAGGGCACGCTTGAAAAGCGATATTTGAAAACAGCCCTCTGATAGATTGTGCCGTTAGACAGTGGCTGAGACAAATAGCCTAATCTGGCACAAATTAGCTTGGCTTCCACAGATAGTTTTATACAGCAATGTAAATTATATTGTCAGGGCCAGTCACTTTCCTGCTTAGAGTGCAGCTAACAAGAAGCCATGGAGACATTACCGGGGCTGCCACGCGCTCCCGGGGCTGCTGCCGAGCCATTTGCCAGCCAGGACGTGCAGAGGAGCATTCCCTGGGTCCCTGCTGCTGGCACGATGCCCATCCCAGCCCAGTGCCCGGCTGGGATCCCCGTGCTGGGATCACTGGGGGCTGGTGCAGTGGGGAGGGGGCTCAGGGGGGCTGGCAGTGGTCTCTGCCGCACACAGCTGGATCGATACTCTCCTGTTTGCTCTCCACGGTTATTTGGGCGGGGTGGAGACGTGTGTTAACCACAGGTAGGAGCTGAATGGGAGTGGTGATGGGGTGCCCAGCCCCTCAGGGGTCTGCCTTGCCAGCAGCTCTCCCCTGCATCCACCTGCAGCCCCCACAGGGCCAGGACCCCTGGCTCACAGCTCCCAGGGGAAATGCCACCTCCAGCTGGCCTTCTCCTCACTAGGATCAGCCTGGGAGCAGGAGGGACAGATCCAGCTGTGGGCACCAGGGAGCAGAGGGCACATCCCTGCCCAGGCTGGGGCTGCACAGCCCAGGCAGAGCTGGAAAGCCTGGTCAGAGTTCTGCTCCTGCAAACCCAGCACAAAGATGCCCCTCCTGGGTCCACACAAAGGTGCCCCTCGTCCACATGTGAACCCTTTTAGGTTCTCCCCACGTGAGCCTGTGAGCAGCCATGGGAGCAGCTGAAGCCGAATTTCCCCCTCTGCCAGCAGAAACTCATTTTTGATCCTCCTGGCTCCTTAGCTTGATCCTGAATGGAATTAGGATGGGCTTAAGCAGGAGAGGAAGGCGAGCCGAGCGAATCTAAATGGAGGGAGAAGGCGAGTAATCTGGAACTGCTGTCACAGCACAAGAGCCATGTCAGGTGCAAACAGGCTGAAAAGCATCACAAAAAGATGTATTTTCATGCAGCTGTTGGCTAACCCATGGAATTCATCACTGCGAGGCACCACGGACACCCTGAGCAGCATGAAAATGGGATGTTGAGACAAGAAGCAGGTATGGAGCCATTTAATGAGACAGGTTCTATTTAAAGCAAGCTGTAAGGGATCCCAGTCCTGGTTTAAGGCTTGAGCAAGCTGGGGGTGAGTGGAGACAGGAGGCTCTGCCAGCTGCATCCCTCGGTCCCCAGGGCATGTTCCCGGGGCTCCCCTTGCCCCCAGGGTGAGATCCTGGATTTTGAAATCCTGATGGAGAAAAGCAGGTGGAAGTGCAGCCAGAAAGCAGCAAGCTGAGGTGGAGGGACTCCCACACCTTCCCAGGTGCTCAGTCCCATCCAGGGACATCCTTGCTCTGGGATCATCACATGTGCCACCACAGGTCCCCAATGTGCCTGCACTGACCTGGAGCAGTTGTCTCGTCCCATAATAGAGAGATAGCTGCATAAGGAGCGACTCTGTGACTTTAGGGAAGGGAAAAAGCGAGGAGCAGCTCCTGCCAGGCTCTGTGGGAGCAGATGGAGGATGCACTTGGCCGCGGTGAGAGCCGCGGGCCCTTCTTAACCTTGCGAATGGCTCCTGCACCAGAGGGACGAGTTATCCAGGCTTGGAGGGCTCCATCTCCTGAGGAAAAGCTGCTCAATTCTCACTTCATCCTCCTCAGACCAGCAGTTTAGCAGAGGGACTTGAGGGTGGAGTTTGGAGCTGACTGAAGTGGCAAGGCTTGGGCAGGGGAGCAGCCACCATGCCCATCTGGTCAGCAATTATCCCATAATATTGGAATGATGCTTATTTGGAAATACAGCCCCAAGGGGTGCAGAGGAATTAATCAAGAGCAAGGAACAGGGAGGAGAGAGTGGCTTTGGGGACCTTTTAGCTCTGCTGAGCTACTCTGAATTTTCCTCCAGGTTTTCCTCAGTCACCTGCGTGACACGAGTTGGTGAGTTCTCAGTCCACTTCCCACGGGGAGAGGTGCTTGACATAGCAGATACAGTGGGATATGTGGTGGCATTTTCTGCCTGATGAGTCCATAGGCTCTTCCCAGAGTCTCCAAAAACTATCTGAGCAAAGGAATGGCAGAAATGGGCTTAGTCTGGTGTCTTCTTAAAGCTCAAGTGGTGTAGGAGGACAAGTAAGTCTCCATGGGAGGAATAGGGCATGTATCCCAGCACACATCACCCTGGAGTCCCCACCCTGGAGCACCCCTGGGGAAAGCCATTTTCTCTCCCATTTGCTGACTCTGTGTCCCAGCCCAGTGGGATCTGCAGGCAGAGCCAGCACAAAGCTCAGGTTTAACCCAGCACAGGGACTGGTTAGTCACAGGCTCTTGCTTTCAAGTGCTGCCAGCGTGGTGGTGGTGTGATGGGTGAGCCCCGAGAGAACCTGGCATTAACTCGTGCCCCAGAGGGTTTTCCAGCAGTTTGGGTGCCTCGTTCCTCCAGCTCTCATGGAAACACCCCTGTGTTCGTGTCAGAACCTGCCTCGCAGGCACCCCCAGCAGCACCCCCAGCCCAGAGTCCTGCTCCACACTGTTGGTTTGACACCATCAGCAAACAACTCTGCAGGTGGGGATGTGAAGACAGTGGCAACAGCCTCTGTGCTTTCAGCTGGAGAGCACCACAGGCCCGGCTGGTTCCCAGTTTCTGGGGCTGTTTGGTCCAGGATGGAGCTGGGCAGGTCCTGTTTAGCTCGGTGTTGCTCGAGGAGGGGGTCTCTGCAGGTCACCTTCTCATCTCCTCCCTGTGCTCACAAAAATCAATGCTCTAATTTGCCAGAGAGCAACAAAACAACTGTGATGCCTGGAACAGAAATAGGATCCTATTCCTAAAGGCTCTGTGCTAAAAATGGGGCCGGCTATGGCACAGAGCTTCCCTCTGGCAAACCACGGCGCTCCTGCTCGGCTCCAGGGGCTGAGGGAGGCACAGGCTGACAAAGGCTGCTCCTCTGTGTCCAGTCTGTGACACACTCCTGTCCCAGGGAGCACTGCTGCCTGCCAGGGGCAGCTCAGCCAGGCTGGAGGAGGGGGACAGTGGTCCCAGCCCAGCTCACAAACCTCGTCAGGTGAGCAGCCCCCTCTGTTTGCTTTGAGGTTCTGACACTGGTGTGCAGACATCCCCATCACACCAGACCCCTGGAGCAGCAAAGCAGCATTCCCCAGTGTGAAACTGGGTCACCTTGTCCCCCAGAGCCTCGGCCAAGGTTGGCCAAGGAGCCGTGGCCAAGGCAGGAGCTGAGCCTGGAGCCGATCCCACCTCCACGTGCCGCCCTCGCCGCAGAGCTGTCCTCTCTTTCTGCTGCTGCAATTCCCGTCCCTCTCCCAGCAGCTGAGTAATGGCTTTGGAAAGATGACACTGCACTGATTTAGGGGCTTGACCTTGGGAATGCTCCTGAAAAGCTGCGGTTTCCTGAGCGCAGCTTCACGCTGCCTTTGATGAACACTTCGCAGTCACACGGATATTTGAGTACGTAGCAGCCGGGTGGGAAAAAAAAAATACGCATGCAGGAGAGAAAGAAGGGATGGAGAAAAAAAAAAACCACAACCTTTTATATCTCCAGGCTGCCTTCAGCAACAGCATTCCTAAATAGGAGAGGTTAAATATATTGCTGCCATTACACTCTACAAGGAACACATTCCATAAAAACGAAGGTGCCGTAAATTATACAAATATGATGCTAACAAGCCAGGAAATGCACTGCTAATGAGGTCAGCTATAGAACTCCCGCAGTGCTGCAAATCATGTGCCAATCCGGCGCAGGAGGTGCAGGAGCAGCCCTGGGTCAGCATTTTCTGAGCGCATTTGTAACCCGCTGTTCGGCGGAGAGTTACACAGGTAGATAAACCCCCTCCTCCTCCTCCTCCTCCCCTTGTTTACGTGTCACACACCCACGGCACCAGACAGGCCCGCTCTGCAGTAAGGCACTCCGCTGTTATGCCCATTGTTCTGCGGCGCAGAGCGCAGAATTAGTCACTCCGATGTGCAAATATTGGTTACACTTTGGAAGTCTGCACGCTTTCGTGTTCCTATCGGGCTTGCTCCTGGAGGAATTACACATGCTGGCACCAGGGTGCTTTTTTTCTTTCCCTGCACATGCTGTATTTGCTAAAGCTCTTTTAGAAGAAATCCAAATAAACAGGTTGTTCGGCTCGTTCACCTTCCTCCCCGTTAGGCAGCGGGATGATGAACACTGCAAAAGGTGGCATTTAGGAGCCAAAACAAGAAACCTGCCCAAAATCTGTGAGCTTGAAAAACAAGCCCAAAGCCCTTTGGACTGTTTCATCTTCCTGCATCGGGAGGAATTCCTCCCTGGGAAGGGTGATCAGGCTGCCCAGGGAGCTGGTGGGGTCCCCATCCCCAGAGGTGATCAAGGAACACATCAGCACATCAGCTGCCTGGCCCAGGTGAGGGCTTAGCTCTGCTTGAGAGGAACCAGACAAAGCCATGGCTTGGACTCAGGCTCCCATTACCTCCAGCAAGGGCTGGGACATTGGGGATGAGCTCTGTGGCAAAACAACCTTCATGTGCTGACAGTTTAAGTGGCCTCAGGGCCACCAGAGAGTCCCCCATGGGGGGTGCCTGCCCTCCCACCCTCTGCCCAGCTCCCAGGGCAGGCACCAGCCCAGGGCTCCGCTTGTGTGGTTTCTTCTCGTGCAAATAACTGTTCCAGCAGAAATGCATTTCTATATTTAATAAGCTGGATATTTACGTTAACTAAATAGCAGCTAATTATGAAAACATACTTAAGAGTCGGAGCAATTAAGCAATAATATATTACATAGTTATCAAGCCTCCACTACACATGTCCTTAATAATCAAAATATTAATATGCAGCTCCTCTTCCATTGCACAGCAACTCTGCTATTACACAGAGAGTGTCCTATTACTGCCAAATTAAATGCATAGTTAGGCGAATTTAGGACACTTAATTTAATGTGTTCCCAAGAGTTCACTGTGGCAGATTCTCCAAGACAGGCCTCTATCTATGTAGCACAGAATTCCTGGAATTGTTCCTTCCTGCACAGCCACATGGCTCCATTGGCTCATGGTTAACCCATTACTGGAGCCCTTGGCTGCCAATCACAGCCCCAGCAAGAGAGAGAGAATGACATTTTTCATGGTTTGCAACAGTGGGGAGAAGAAAAAAATGTGAGTTCCTTTCCTAAGAGGCTCTTTCAGTTCAAAAGTCTTTGCATTTAAAATGTGATCTTACTTCTGAGCTTATTCCATTGACAGATCTCTGTTCAGGCTGCTGGGGCTGTTTAGGAACCGCTGATATTTGCTGTCCAGTGGTTAATTCTTCCAGAGTTGGTGTCGGTGAGGGCTGCGGGGTGAGCAGTGGGAAGACAAACTGGGGTGGTGCTGGGTCCCTGCCCAGTGCACCTGCCTGCAGTCTGGGTGGCAAACTGGTACGTACTGGTCCCTTCATGAACCAAGCTGGTGCTCCTGAGCTGTGTCTGTGTCCCAGGTGTCCCGTGTGATGCTGCCTCAGTTTCCCCACCAACGTGGCTGTTCCTGTCAGAGGTTTGATGAAGGAGTGAAAAGCCCTGGGGATGTACAGTCTGGGCTTTGCTCCTTAGGGGGGTAATTCCTGCTTCTGAGCTGCTGGTGCAGGTCTGGAAGACCACGGAATTGCCTTTTGCTCCAGCTCCCAGCCAGCACAGACCCTGCCGAGGGGAGCAGGAGAGGGATCTGCCCGGCTCCGAAAAGCAAAGGTGCCCTTCTCCCTGTGCCCCGCTCCAGAGGAGCTGCCTGCTGGCCCCCTGTGTGTTTTTAAGGCCTTATCTGCCATATGGCTCCCAGTTGGGATGATTTATGGGGTGAGGAAAGCGCGCTGATAAATTTTACGGCCGGGCCCGCGCAGACCGGGGGTATCAACAGCCCGATCCAGACAGCCCTAATGGAAAGTGCCGGCACCGCGGAGCGAGGCGTTATTTATGACTGTCTGTAATGCCACTGCTGGGGATTTATTGTCGCTTCTGCCGGGCAGGCTGGAGCTGCGGCACGGCCGGGGAGGAAGGGGGACGTGGAGGGGAGAGGGCGGGATGGGCACCCAGGGCACACAGAGAACCGGAGCACAGAGTGAGTGAGTCTGGGGGCTTGGCAGAGCCTGGATGAGCTTCTCCTTGGGGCAGGGAAAAGGGGGTGCAGCAGGGTTTTGGGTGCCTTTCCAGGCCCTGGAAATGTGACACCCCCGAGTGCAGCCTTGGGGAGGCTCTGGCTGTTCTCTTGGAGGGGTGTGTGCGGTCCTCGGTCCCCAGCCTGGCTCTGATGTGCTCTGAGCAGCCAGCAGGGCTGAGAGGACACCCAGGCCCAAGGTCAGCCAGGAAGCCCACGGGGAAAAAGCAGCCCCAAGAAGGGAGCCTGGAAAGCTGAACCCCAATGGCCGCTGCTGCGCTGGAAATGCAGGGAATAAATCAGGGAGGCAGCATGGAGAGGTGCAGGATGCTGGTCCCCCCTCTTCTCAGCCAATGCTATATTTGCTGGAGGAATGAAAAAAATAATAAATTTAAAAAAAAATTAAAAGGGAGCAGCTATAAAATCTAGATACTAATAAAATGTTCCAGGAAGATGAATTCTTCCGATATAATGGTGATCCCTGATACTGAAATGTTCCACAAATACATTTTCATAGCCCCACTCAGTATTATTTGTAGATCTTTTTGCAACCCTTGTCAACAAATTCCTGATAAAAAGGAGACACTTTGCTGTGTGCTAAAGCTATGAATTTAAGAAGTGTCAACTGGTCCTTATTTATGGCGCAATCTTTGGCTTTCTCATTTTACTGATGTGGTTTGGAGCAGACTTGCTTCCTCACTCACACGCTCTCCCTCCTCGCTCCCCACTTTGGGATATTAATCCTGCAGCTGTCTCAGGCAGAGCGCTGACTTTCTCAAGGTGCACAGAAGTTGTGCTCTGCAGACAAATCTCTCCGAGAAGGAAAATCCATCAAGGGGAGGGGGGAAGGCACCACCTTGGCAAACATTGGAATTCTCCCGGTGGCGTGGGGTGTTTGCTCAGGCTCCGTCTCCCCGGGCAGGATGATCCCGGCTGTGCAGACCTGGGGACAACGGGCCAGGAAGCGGCTGGTTAAACAGAAACTCATCCCTGGGGAATGGGGTGGAGGGAGCCGGAAGGGGGAAGCAGGGAGGGCAGTGAAATGGGGTGAAATGGCTCAAAATCGTGCCTGGGAATGCGGGCGCTGCCCGTGGATGGTCTGGAGTGGCTGGGGAAGGAAGGAATGAGTTAGAGGGAAGCAAAACCACCGTGTGAGTGAGGTGGGAAGCAGTGACTGCCCTGGAATTCAGTGGAGGGGAGCAGGGTAAGGGCCCTCCTAGGAGAAAAGGGCTCACACTCCCTGTGCCTGGCCAAGGAGGCTCCAAGCATCCTGGAGCACGTGGAGCTGGAGCACATGGAGCTCTGCCCAGCTGCGCTGCAGCCACAGCCACGGTCTTTCCACTCCTCCAGACGGACTGGGAGCACTGGGATTCCCAGGGACAAAGGACCAGTCAGCCTGGCCTGACTTCTCCCACGCTTGGGCTCCTGAGGGACAATTAGCTCCCAGTTTGCAGATCCTGGTTTAACTATGGCACATGTTCATGATTTAAGCTCTTTACAACGGGGCTTGGTTAAGGCCGGAGCCTGCTCCCCGCTGCCCGTACCTTTTGTTTGGGTGATTTACTGTTCCTCTGTGCCCCTCTGCCCACCGAAATTCATAACAGCTCTCACACAGCAATCGAGAGCTCATAATTATAGCTGTGTCTGGTAGTGCCATTGGAGCTAAAGGGCCTGCTGGCACTTTCTTTTAACGGGAATCCAGCTCCCAGCTGGAATGAAATTTGCCCTGCTGATGGTTTTTTTTTTTTTTTTTATTGGTTTGTTTGAGCCCTTATTAAAAAAACGCTCCGGTTTTTGGCAGCGGCAGTTTGGTGTTCAGCACCTTCCTGTCTCCTGCGCTCAGACTCGGAGTTTTCAAAGGAGTCCTGGGAGCTGGGCTCGGCAGCGCCCGAGTGCTTCACCCCAGCCAGGAAGCCTTGCCCCGGGGCTGGGGCTGCCTGGGACAGTGATGCCGTTTGTTTGGGTTTTATAAGGGGAGTTTATTTTTAATTATTCAGAGTCGCCCAAGCAAGTGTGCGAGAAATCAGGTACAACCCAATAAAAGCCGCGCTGCCGAGGTGCCGGTGATCCGTGGGCCTCGCTATCCCACCACGGCTTTGTTTTTCCTTTGGCTCCATTTGTGTTTCTGAAAGGGAGGTGGTTCACCATCCTGCAGTGAAATGCCACGTTGGGGTGACAGAGGTGAGGGGCACCAGTGTCCCCCCAGCAGCAGGGAAGGGGTCACAAGGACAGTCGTTCCTGGGAAGGGATTGTCCTCTGCCCCCGGCAGCTCTTGCACAGGGTCCCTTAAACCCCAGTAGAGCTCAAACACATCGTAGGTTTGGGGATTTTATTCTTCCCTTGCCTCTTTGAGTGTGTGGGGTGTCATGGAAGGCACCTGTGTGGGGTGTAAGTGTCTCCAGAAGGATCCACTTGGCTCTGGGAAGCAGCAAGGATTTATATGGAGTGTTGAACCCCAGAGCTGCTGAGGGTGCCCAGAGGCTCCTGTCTCCTTCCAGTCTCACATGTCACAGCTCAGACACTTCCTAGCAACCAGAGGGTCCCTCTGCCTGATTTCCAGCCCCTCAGTGTTGCTGCCAGCCATTCCTTGCAGGATCCTTGGCCCAGGCACCCCCCTGTGCGAGCCTGGGGGTTCACCGCGAGCATGGAGCCATCGAGACAGGGGACGTGAAGAATCCAGTTACAGGGGATAGCGTGGAACCATGAGACAGCTTCCAAAAATAGCGAGCAAGACCAAAATAGTGGGTCATGAATCTCAGAGGCAGAGAGCAGGCCCAGCCTCGCAGCAGGGGACACGCTCGTGCCGTGCCAGCCCCGCGCCGGGGGGCTCAGAACGCAGATGGGCTGCGGCTCCGCTCATGTTCCACGTCGGGTTGCGAGGTGTAAATTCCCATCCAGGAGCTGGCTGAAAGGAGAAACGTGTCATCTGATCTCTGCACGGCGCAGTTACAAGGAGGGATCACCCAGGCACGGTGGGATCACTGTCAGTAAGCCCAGAGGATATTCCTGGCAGCAGGCACGGGAGGGAGCAGCGCTCTGCCGCACGCTCGTGCTGCTGAATCCCGGAGGGATTCAAACAGCATGAGGCAGATTTCCTGAAAGTTTTGATGGCAAAAGGGTAACAGGGGAGATTTTGGGAGCTCCTTGGTTTAGTTTGGCATTTGTCACTCAGTTGTACCCACGGGAGAGGGGCCAGGCTGGCTGTAGGGAGGTGGCAGCTCCTGGGATTGCCCCTTCCCTGCTCCTGCTCCGCTGAGTCCTGCAGCCTTTCCTGGTGCCATGAGTGGCAAAATGCTTTAAGAACTCGATCCTCTGAAGCTGTGTTGTCTTCTCAGCGTGGTTTGTATACGATGAGGAAAAGCAGAGAGTAATAGTTCTGTGAATTCCCCGTTTGCCTGGGAATGCTGGGTCTTTGTTAGTACTTGCTGTTGAAGGCAATTGTGATGTGTTAACCAGGGACTACTGCGAGTATTTATTTACCTCTAAAGGGTTTATTGCTTCCACACACACATTCTTTACTGATTTGAACATCCTGAAAGCCCAGCTATGTGTGTGCCAGTGCTCTGCAAACTCCAGGGCCGGTTCTCTCTCGCAGGGTTTTCCTGCTCCAGGGTCAGCTCACAAAAAGAAGGTCATTCAAAAGACAAGTGATGTTTAGAAACTGATAACCACAGGTCCTGCTGAAAGGGATTTGATTTCCCCATCTAAAAGGAGATCTTTGATTAGTGACTGATGGGGCAACTTCAAAAGCTGGCGGGGTCTGGCTGAGATAAGCATTCAAACCTGGGATGCTCCTTGCCAAAGCCTCTTTGATCTGGAATTAGAGCTAGAAATCTTGCAGGCTTTATTGTGCGATTTCCAGTGGTTTTAATGATGTACCAGGCACAATAGGATCCACCTGGATTTCCCTCTCCAGCCAGCAGTGAACTGGCAGGGCGTGGTTTTAGCTGTGGTGCTGAGTCAGTCTGAACCACAGCCTTTGCTGCTGCTCAAAGGCACTGGGTGTTACTGGGGGTTCACCAGTTTGCACCAGCCAGCAGCCTGCATCAGCCAGCTCATGGCAGGTTTGCAAAGGGACACCCATTCCTGGCTCCCCATCCAAGTGTTTCCTCGGGGTCTTTTCACACTGTCTCTGCAGTGAGGGCTTCCACAAGGATGGGGTTGAGAGCTGAGTGTGTTCCCATCTACCCAAAGGCAGACACTGATGGGGCACTGTGAGTCCTCTCCTTGGCTTTAGGCATAAAATGTGTCACACCTGCAAGTAATTAGAATGAATTTTTACTCATTCATAGCTAATTGCACAATTACTTTCCTATGAAAGCTTCGGCTCTCGAAAGACACTCCAGCACATGAGACAAGTTTCTCTGAATTTGGCTTTAAGAAACTGCAGGGAAGCGTTAGGCTGGATCCAGAGCATCCTTTTCTTTTCAAATCAAGTAATTCCTTCCAAATGCAGTTCAAAATGCTGACAGGGAAGGTTTCTCCAGCCATCTCCAAAGGGGAGGGTTGAGGTGTCCCCAGGAGGTGCCGTCCCCAGCGCGCTGCATCCCTGGCTCTTGCAGATGGGCAGCAGTGGCACTGATTCTGCTCCCTGCTCCTCATGAAGGACAACCCGAGCTCCCAGGGCCCACCCCTCTGCTTTTGGTGGTGTGACAGTGCCCCAGGATGGTGCCACAGTGCTCAGGGCGGGCCTGGGGAGCGGTGCCTGCCTGCAAACCTCGCCGACCCACTTCGACGAGGCGCCTGACGCCGTGTCTGTATCTCCTGCGCGCTTGCAAATGATGTTTACTATTTAATAAGATGTGATGAGACTGTTCTGATACTTCAAAGGCAGCTGACAGTTTTGTTAGAAATAATCAAGGAACTTTTGGACAATTACGGTGAAGGCTCTGACAGCAAGAAAACGCACAAACCTTGTAACTGTAACCAGCACCAAAGTCAGAGATTCTTCCCTGGAAACAACTTGAATATTCATTTTATCCATTAGGCGTCACTTTTTTTATTTATTCATTTTCATTCCATGCTTTTTATGTCACTTTGCTTCCTTCATGCCCGGGAGAGCTCTTTTCTTGTTACAAGACGTGAATCTTCCCACCTTCTTGAACTTCCTCGGCTCCAAGCAGGCGATGGCTTTCGGAGTTGTGCTGTCTCCCTGTCTGTCTGCTGCTGCTTCGGCGCATCCCCGCTCCACTGGGTCCTCATTTTCCATATTTTTAAGAGACTAAGAAGCCCCAAGACCTCTGCAAGCCCTCCTGGAGCCACGGCAGCAAGGCCATGGGCTGAGTCAGGCCGAGAGAAAAAATCCTGAATGACTTCTGAGGGGTGGGGTTGGACCTGGGAAAGGAAAAAATATCAGAAATTCAGCAGGGATTGGTAAAACTTAAATATCCCTTGAAAGCATCCGACAGAGCAGGTGAATCCACAAGAAAACCAGCTGAGCTCTTCCTCTGGGTCATCTGAGATGCTGATTTCCCCTAATATTGATTGATGTTCAGCCCATAGACACATTGTCAAGCAGCCACACAGGGCTGTTCTCCAGCTGATGTACAGGGAGAGCGTTTCATTTAATCACAAGCCTTCCATCACTCAAGCCAGCCAGAAGGAAATTTGATAACATGGATGTAAAACTAAAGCCTCTGATTTAATAAGACTTTTGGGTGGAATTAGCAGGGACACGCAGTGACACTCCACCAACGTGCCTGGGTGAGAATTAGTGGGATGACAAGACTCCAGCAGCAGAACCAGCACCTCGTTATCCCATTAGGAAAGCTGGGAAGGCGGAATTGCTGATGGGAGAGAACTTCTGGGTGGTGTTAGATCATCCCTGCCTGTGCACTGACTGGGTGAACACAACAAGGTGATGCCCTGGGGTATCCCTGCTTCTTACCAGGGGCCAAACCCCATCTCAAGATGCACCCCAAGGTGGGGGGGGGAGCTCACTGGAGTGAGCTCTGTGCTTCTGGTGTCCTTGGTTTTGCCAGCAGATAGTGTGCAAGTCTTGTTTTCCATTTCCATTCCCATCACGTCCTGTTGAGCCGGACCCCCCAACCCCTCTGGCCATCCAGGACCCCCCTCTCCAGCTGCTCCAGCCCTGCAGCCCCCAGTAGTCACTGGGAGAAGTAAATGGCCAAAGATTAGTGTGTGCAGTTGAATGGCAGAGGCTTTGTGTACCAAACAGGGGCTTGTCTTTGTCAAAAAGTCTTTACAAAGTATCCGGCGCCGGGTGTCAGGGAGGACAAGTTTTTTAATCATGTTAAAATGATTTATTTAAACGTCAAGCCATGTCACCTCACTTCCTTTCATTTTTCAAACTGTTTGTGTTTTTTCTGGATGATAAATTTATCTTCAGACAGCCTCAATATGACTAATTAACTTTGAAATATAAGAACCAGATGTGTGAGCTGGAGAGCTTTCTGAACTCATGCCAGGCATTTTTTTCCTCTCCTCTTTCTCCCTCCTCTCCCTTTCCCTGAGCTGAAATTGCTTTACAGACACTCAGAGCACATGGAAAAACCCAGTTAGATGAATGGGCAGACCCTCTTGCCTCTCCTGCCCCAGTCCAGGTGATGTTTTTCTGCCTGGGATGGTCCTGCCCTGGGCAGGAGAGGGGCTGAGCCGCCTGTCCCTGTGTACCTGCTGGGATAATATTGGATGTGGAAATCAAGCTGCCACCATTCGTTTGCCACATGAAAGGAAATCAAGGCTGGATGTGACACAAAGTGATTTCTTTGAAAGAAAATCCTCCTGTGTGAAGTGGGTTTTCCCCTTCTCTTCTCATGCCACGATCGCTCTGAGCCGCTTGAAGAGGGAAACATTTATGTACCAATTAATTAAGCAAAGCCTCTCAGCTTAATTTCCCTCTCTGTAGTGCTGTCTCTTCCTCGTTACAGGAACCCTGCTGAAAACAACCCCAAACCTGCAGCCAGAGCAGCTGAGGGTGTGGGGGGATCACAGTGCTGGAGCAGCACCCGCTCCCCAGGAGAGGATGGGATAAGGGGGACGAGGACTGAGTGGCAACGAGCTGCTGTCCAAGGACAGGGTGGATAGCAGGGCCAGGAAATAATGTCCTGGCCTCTCTCCTCCCCTCTGCCTGACAAAACACTCATTAATCACAAACAGCGAGGAAGCAGATGGCAGGGAGGGCTGGCCTGGATCCCATCCTGCGCTGGGGACCTGTCCCGCCTCAGGACCGAGGGGCAAACACCAGCTTTTCATCCTGCACCTCGACTGGGCACGTGCAACAAGCAGAGTAAGGGCAAGGAGTGAAGGGTGCAGTGGAAACAAGCACGGGGATGAGCTCTGAGTTAGGGAGAGGGTGGCCCAGGTGGTGTCTGAGCTCTGCCCAGCTCGGGGAGGGAAATGCGTTTCCTTAGATCACAGCGATGGGCTGGGGCAGCACCTCCCTGCAGTGCCAACAGGCTCTGCAGCTGCTGCAGATGGTGTGACAGCAACAGGACACGATGGAGAGGGTGGGAAAACGCCAGGATGCACAGGCCCTGTGAGCTTGAAGGAAGGGTTGTCTCTGCTTGGAACCTTCTGGATCAGGATCAACCCCAGCATGTCCAGAGGAGGAAGGGTGACAGGACAGGACCTTTCCCACCCCTTTTTGTGGCTCTGGTGTACGTGGGGAGGCACATCAGGAAAGGGCAGTGGGGAGTTGCCCAGCTCTGTTCCCAGGATCCCACCAGGGCCGGCAGCACCAGTCCCACCCCACGCCAGGTCCCCGTGCCAGGTCCCCACACCGGGTCCCCACGTCACCGGGGAGCGACATCGCCCGCCAAGCAAACATCAACAAACGTCTTTTCAGCCAAAACAGATTTTTCAAACAAAGTGTAAATATTCATGAAAAAATGTTGGTTTCGGTGGAGATTTTCCTGATCTTCTTGGAACCCGTAATCAAAATAATGTTTTTTAAACTGCCTTTTTTTTTTTTTTTTTTTTTGAAGACTTCTTGCGAGTTTTCACTTCAGCAACTCTAAATTTATTCCACGAGAAGGCTTCAGTCCAAATTATTGGGTCGGTGTGCTAAAGGAGATGGCTGCTCTTCCTAAACCACTTCCAGCACGTGGTCCTGCAGGAGCTGCTGTGCATCACTCCTGCCATCATCCACAGAGCCCCCCCGGCAGGTGGAAGGTCAGGGCTGCTAGTTGCAGCTTTCCAGGGCTGATTAAGCCATGTGTGTCCATGTACCTGGGCACACACGTGCCATTCCTGCTCCGTCTCCTCCCACCACAGTGGTCGAGGGGGTGGGTTGTGCCACCCGAGCAGCCCCACAGTACAGAGTGAGGTTCTCAGGCTGAATCCCTCGTGGGTTTCTCACACCCAGGATCCCTGGAGGACTCTGTGCTCTGGGCAGAATCAGGGCCTGGGCAGCAGCTGACTCCCATCCATATCCACATCCACATCCAAGGCAAAGTTGTAAGGATACCCTGGCAGGGCTCAGGCCAGAGCAGCGGTTTGCACAAGCAAGCTGCCAATGCCACGAGGAAAAATACCTGGATAAATGTCATTGCCTGGTGCAGGGCAGCCCAAGAACTCCTCTTCTGGGATCCCTCCTGCCAGATCAAACCCTGGATGCTCTCTGGAGGCTGTTGGGCTGGGAGGGGTGCTGCTGGCAGGTCCCCTCTCCCCCGGCACAGGCACACGGAGCTGCCGCTTACCCAGCCGGAGACCGTGCGAGGCATCTCGCCTCGTTAGGGCGATAATGGAGCATTTCAAACCCAGCAGCATTAGAAGCGAGCTGAACTTTCCCCTCCCCGTGCCTCACCCGTGCCCTAAATATCCATAACAAGCTGCAGAAGGCGTCAGCGGATGTTGACAGCCTTGATGGCTGGGCTGGCAGGATCCGGCAGCATCTCCCACTGTATGGCGCTAGATATTTAATAAAGTAAAACCCCCAGGATCAAGCAGGCTGCAATCCCTCCCAGCTCCTTTCTTCTGCCTTGCTCGAGCTCTTTCAAGCCTGCCTCCCGTCTCTCTCCAGAAAATCCTTTCATGCCTCCCTCACCAGACTGACATTTTGACAAGTTGCCACGAGTGACATCTGATTTGTACAAATTTCAAGACTAATAAATCTACCTGTCAAAGCGGAAACTTTAAAAGGAGCTAAGCCCAGCGGGTATAGTTTAACAGAACTCAAGTTGATGAAACTGTAGGATGGAGAAATTATATCTGTCACAATCCACCCACATTAGTTCTGTAGAGATGTTGGCAACTGAAACAAACGTCTTTCACAGCCCTGAAAAAAAAAAAGGGGGGGAAAAAAATAAAAGGAGACTGTTAATACTGTGAGTAACAAGTAACAGTTCTATTTGTAAACTAGCAAATTTATTTATTTAATTTTTAATTTGCTCGTAGACACGCGAGGAAGGGAGTGACGACCCTCCCTGCTCCCAGCACACCCCCGGCCCCTGGTCAGCCCCAGCATCAGGTCTTGGGGCTTTGGGGGGCCCCCCACAATGGCTGGCTCCTCTCTGTAGTTATGACAACGTGGGGATGTGCTGGTGCAGGTGCTCCTGGGGCTGCAGCACCTGTTGAGGCCCCAGGACTTGGTGCCATCCCGCTGGATCCAGCCACAAAACCCTCTTGGTGAAACCCCCTCCGTGGCCTGAGCCTGCTGTGGTGCCTCACCCCCAGCCCTCCTGGGTTTGCTGGTGTTTTGCTGCTATTTGCTGGTGTTTTCCTTTTTCTTTATTTTTGCTGGTAGTTTCCTGGTTTTTGCTGCTATTTTCTTCTGCTCCTCTTGGTTACCCGCTCATGCCAGGAGCCCGAGACATGGGGGAAACTCACTGCCTCCACCAGATTTACCCCCCCCCCATCTACAGCCCTGAAACTTTCCAAGGGTTCTGCTCAACTTTCCTCCCTGTTTGTGGTTCATTCTCCCAGAAGGCAGAGCAGAGCACAAGCTTCCCTGTGGAGCTCCAACACAAACCCTTCCCGTTCCCCCACCTCAGATCCAGGGACTTGGACACCCTGATTGAAACTTTTTGATGGGTGTTTGAAGAGGAGATTGGAAACAGCATCCAGGCACTCCGAGGGGAGGAGATGCAGTCTTGCACCCGGCTGAACTCCCTTTTTTTATTGCATCTCCTCTTTGAGACACACAGACGTGAGCAGCCAGTTCATTCTGCCTGCTGGAAGGAGATTGATTTGGAAGTGGCACATTGCATGAAACTCCTGTAGCCTCGTCTGCAGCACTGAGAGTGTCTTCAGGTGGATCTAATGACTGAATGAAACTCGGAGCTGATGATTTATGACAGCTGCTTTGGTTAGAACTTGCCCATCTCCTTTGATTACAGAGGAGACTGGAGTGCGAGATCTTTCCTCTTGATTCCCATCTGCCTTCTCCCCAGCCTGCAGTGCTGCTGCCTCACCCAGCAAGGATGTGCTGGCTCTGCACAGAGAGGAGAGGAGGGAAGTGCTGCCGGCGGTCCCTGTTGCCTGGTGTGGGCTCACTCCTCCTGCCCTGAGTCTGCACAGGAGGCACCCAAAAATAACACAGTGCCCAGGTGCAGGTCTGTGCCCTGCCAAAGCTCTGTTAAATCCTGCTTCAAGTGATGACCCCCATGCCAAACCCAGGCCAGGTCGTGGTTCCCAGGCTTCCCAGCACTGGGGATTCAGACACACCCCCACCCTGAGACCCCTTTCTTGGTCCTGCTCCTGGAGAACCCAGCAGGGCCTCTCCCATTTTGCAGACTGGCACTTCCCTGGGATGAAGCAATTACCACCCAACCAGTAAATCCCATCCCTCATCCCCCTGCCCGCCGGAGCATCTCGCAGCGCCGTGGATCTCTCCGGGGTTTCTGAAACCTCAGCTCTGCACAGGCGTTTTCCAGACAGCAACAGCCACCCTGGGATCATCCTGGGCCATTCCTCACTTCCAACGAGCCTTATTTAGCGACGTGCTTCCATGGAGAGCCGGTCAATATATTTGTTTTCCTGGAGATGTGCAGCTGCGGGAGGGAGCCGTGCAGGAAGTTTATTAAGCTTGGTTAATTTTCTAATAGCCGCAGCGCTGATGGATGTGAGCCACGCTGGCTTCCTGCTCGGCTTAGAAGTCAAATAAAAATAATCACGCTGATGGGAAAATATATTTCTTTGAGCTGCAGCAGATAACATATGAGATGTGAGTACCTGCCAAGCATCTCGCCTCTGGTAACATTCCCATGCACTCCAGCAGGGTCAGAGTTCGGCTGGTGCTGTTCCATCCCAGCCACCAGATACTGGGGGGTTCAGTGTAAACAATCCACCGAGGGGGTTCTTTCAACATCTGTATAGTTTCTGATGTAATTCCTGCTTTAAGGCTCTGCTGTGATGAGGATGGGACAGTGAGGGCTCTGCTCCTGCACGCCTCTGGCACTGGTACCTGCGCCCGCCTGGCTCTGGGGTGGGCACCCTGCAGACGGGCACAGGCTGCTGGCTTTGGAGACAAATCTCACCTGCAGCTCTTTCACCTGGAGAGGAGGCCTCAGGAGAGGGGCTGGGTGAGGATTTGCCTTCCAGTGATTTCTGCCACAAATCCAAGTGCTTGTTGTTGTCTCTCCCAGCTCTCAGAACTCCACTGGAGCCCTCGACCATCTCTCGCCAGGACTTGGTCCCAGTTTGACCCACCTCTCAGGGGAGCAGGGGGACCTGCACCCTTCTCCTTAGGTCCAGTGTTCATCACTCTGCAGCCCAGAGCAGCCCATTTACATTGAATGGCATCCCAAAATCTCTTGCTGGGAAAACCACAACACGCGGGGATTATCCAAGAGGAATTTAACTCACTTCTCTGTGATAAACTCTGGTTAGGGAGATTACGACTGTTTACCCAAGAAGTAAATACTGCTCAGTGCTTAACTGCTGCCAGATATCAGGGAAAGGGCTTGCAGCAGCAGGGCTGGGCTGCTGGGGACCCTGCAGCACTCTGGCCCCTCTGCTCCCTGGGAATGGTGTCACACTCCTCTCAGAAACAGGGACAACCCCGTTTATTCTGCCAGGCTTGGCAGAGCAGGGACACCCAAGGCAAACATTTCTGGGATTCTCTGATATGCCCAGAGGTTTCTGGGTAAAGCTCTGTACAGCTGGGAAATCAGGCCGAGTTGCCAGATCCAGCACTACCAGCTCAGCTCTGGTGCTGCTCTGAAGCCACCAGACCTCCTCGGCTCTCATGATGGGGGCACCCAAGGAGGACCTTAGGTGAGGAACATCTGCAGCCTCACCTGTGCAAACACTTCCAACAGAATTTATGTTGGGCTCTACCTCAGCGTGGAGCACAGGGGGGCACAGGAGGCTGCAGAGGTGACCGGTGGGGTGAGGGGGACCCTCTCAGGCAGCAGCTCTGCAGGGATGGCAGGAGAAGACAGATAGGCCCCATTGTCTTTCTAATTCCCCTTCCCTTTGTGACGTGGGGGCTCCCCTCCTGGCCTGGCGTGCTTATCTCCCGTCCAGGTTTCAAAGCCCCACTAATCATATCCATCACACGACTCGCATTAGCGAGGCAGGCTCCGGGCTGTCACCGCGCCGGGCAGGGATATGCTCCCACACGGGCCGGGTGATTTAGAGGGGACCATTCACATTCACAGTCATCGCTTCAAATAAACAGCCTCAGAGTTTAATGATTTCAAGGTAAAGCTCTTTTATTAAGACAACACAGAGAACTTTTTTTTTTCCGACCACAGCTGACATCACTATAATAAATCACCATCATGTCTTGTGGGATTGAAAAAGCCAAAATACTGTCAGAACTGATTTTTCTGGCTACTCGTGCCTCCGGAACAAACCATGTGTTTTTAATCAACAAATCTTTGTTTTGCATTTCTAAGACCCTAGCACTCTTTAAATAGTTAGCGTTTACCAGAGGGATATTTTAAATTCAACACACTGCTTCCTTACTGGGGAGATTAGGAAACAGGACACCACATTACAGCCTTGCTGTGCTTGTCCGGGGCTTTTGGAAATTTGTTTTTGTTATATCCATGCAGCAGGGAGAAGGGCTTTCCCATGCTTGTCTCTGCTTCTTTAGACCTTTTCTCTCCCCAGAATCAGGACATTTACTGCTTGTAGGAGTCAAACCATCTACTGAGACATCATGAGAACCTTCCCTATGAGGAGCTGGGAGGAAAAGTAATGGAAATACCACCAGACTCAAGGAGGCTCCCAAAGCCCCTGGGAGCCAGGCAGCAGTGAGAACCCCTTTTCCCACCATCATTTGGGCATCCTGCACCCGTTATCCATCGCCCAGTGAATCCCCCACAGGGCAGGTTCCTGGGAGTGGCCTGAGCATCACCCAGGCTGTCCCCGCTGTCACCCAGCACCGATGCCAACGCCTTTTGTCCGTGCCTGGGGTGTGCTGGGCTTTCCCCTGGTGTTTCCCCCACACCAGCAGTGTGATCCAGAGGGGGCTCAGCTCCCTGCTCTGTTTTCAAGGTCAGGCTGAAAGTGGAGCCGTTGGGATCCTCTTTCACTCCACGCAGGGACACCCAGCCCCGCTCCAGCAAACGGGACGTGCTCTGCCTGCCTGGCACAAATGTCAGGGCTGAGAATAACCTGGGCCAGGCCCAGGGGTGAAAGTGCCCACACCGATCACAGGCAGAGCCAGGGCAGGCGAGGGGTCCTGGAGGTGGTGCGAGAGGGTCCCTGCAGGGTGGGACCCATGGGGGCCCATCTGGGCCTGATCCAATCCCCCTTTATGTTTTCTGGTGGGTATGGTTTGGAATCTTACTGGGAGGGGGCTGGATGACCCTTGTCCCCACAGAGGACACCCTGTAGCGCTGCTGCCAGGGCAACAGCCTGCTCTCCTCCTGGTGCCATGCATGTGGCACTTGGGGATAGGATGTGGCACTTAGGGGACATGGTTTAGGGGTGATTATGGTGGGGCTGGGTTGATGGTTGGACTAGAAGATCATGGAGATCTCTTCCAACCTTGGTGATTCTGCATCCCTCCTGCTCCCTTGGACTCTTTCCCCCCAGGACAGCAGCAAGCCCCTCATGCCCCCAGACTGGGGATGAACTTTCCCCTTCGGGCGAACTCGGCTTGGCCCCTGCACCTCCTGGGTCTGACCCCGGGGCCGGCGGCCAAGACCCCCCTCCCCTGCCCCACAGACCCCCTGCAGGCAGCATAAAAGGGACCCGGGCCCAGGGATCGCTCCAACACCCTCCCGCGCGGGCAGGCGAGATCAAAGCCTGCGCCGGGAATCAAAGCATGTGACAGGCAGGTGTCCGTCCCCTCGACAGGGCCGCGATTAATCACAGGGTCTATCCCACAAGGAGATCAAACCGGCCCTCCCGCGGCTGCTGGTTAAAGCCTGCCTTCGAGTTACCCTAATTAAAGTTTTCCCCTCGCCTCCCCCGTGCTCGGCCGGCTGACTGCTGTCCCATGACCGCCCCTTTCACTCCCCAAAACAAAGGCTGCAGTGAGGAGCTCCGGGCAGCCGGAGCGCCGGGCCCCGGCCATGCTTCGCCAGCCCTTTCTTCTGGAGCTGCCGCAAAGCCGGCGCCTGGCAGGGGACCCTTCCCCATGGCACCGAGCCCTGCGCCCACCCGGGCACCCCAGCATGGCCAGGGCCGCCTCTCCCACCTTTGCATTCCCTGAAGTTCTATTTATTCCAGTTCTGGAACACCACCCCTCCCCCCCCATTTTTCCTCCTCCTAAGCTGGGAGAATCAGCTGAAAAGCATCATTCCAAGTATTTTCAGAACCCATGGAGCAGCGGTGGGACCTCGTGCTCACAGCTCCTCTCCATCCCCCTTCCCGAGGTTCTTCTCTTGCCGCAACATCAATAGCGGCGTTTTGATGAGGAGCAAAGGAAATGCTCCTCTCCAGCAAGGCTTTGCTTTGATGTGCTTCAGGGCTGCATAAAAGCAATCCAGGGGAGAACCAAACTGTGTCTGTAACCAAAAACTTGAGCGGGGAGAGGGTGGCAAAGGCACATTTTAGACACGTCACGTAATGAAGAAGTTTTCAAGTTTCCTTTCCCCCTCAATGTGCACATTGCTTCGCTCACACGGGGGGGAGAAGAAAGGGGAAAATGCCAGAGTTCCGTGGAGAGGCCGCTCACAGTTGGGAAATCAATCATTTCCACGGCAAAAAAACATTCAAAACAGCCCCGACATGGCCAGGGCTCAACCCTGTCTGTGCCAGGGGTCTGTCCCCATGGAGGGAAGGGGGGTGACTCTTACCCACGCCTCCCATTCTGCGTGGGGAGGGATGGGCCTCCCTTGGCCACTGCATCCAGGGGTGCTCACCGGTGGGTCACTGTCCTGGCCCTGGGACGCCTTCCCTTGGTGTTTGTTCCTCCTCTCGGGGAGCGGGGCCGTGGTCGATGGGGATACCATCGTGGGGCAGGACGTGGGCAGCGACTGCCAGCAGGGGCTGACCCTGGTGTGGGGACAAACCACCCTGCACGGCTGGCTCCGGCGGGGCCGCGGCTCCCCGGCCCGCCCGGCTCCTCGAGCAGATTTGTCAATTTGCACAGCTGCTTCTAATCCCCGCTTTGAAGTCCCCCCTCTCTGTTTTCCCGGTGACGGCCTCCACGCGGGGTTCCCGGGGTCAGGGCAGCAGAAAGGGTTCGCCGTCGGGTCCGGGGCAGCATCCCAAAGTTCAGGCTCTTCCCGGTTTCCCAGCGTGAGCATCCTCCCCACCAGGGCTCCTGCCAGGGGCTGGGATCCTGCCCTGGATCAAGGTGCTGGGAAGTTCAAGCAGAGGGGCTCAGCTGTTAAAAAAAGCTGGGGAAACCAAGCCAGGGCTGCGTACGGGGCCTCACACACACACACACACAGCCTAATGCAATGTTGTTCTGGTCTTGGCCTTACATTATTAATAATAATAACTGTAAAATTCTGTTACCCACAACGCGGGTTGAAGTAGCCAGATAAAGGCCTGTTGAGCACCACAACCTGCTGCTGGGGGAGATTCTTATCTAAATAAGATTGTTTTTTCAAAACCCAAGATAATAATGATAATGCTAATAATAATAATAATAGTAATAATTCCTCTTTTTAGCCCGCTTCAAGGTCCAGATCTTATCCTAAACAAGAAAATCGTTCTAAGCCCTGGAGAATGCACTGAGAATTAATACTGATTATTAGCAATAATATTCCTACTAGGAATGGCATAGTGGTGTCTAGGGAGAGGATTCCCTCAGGGCCGGGTGATGATCATGATCATATTTAGTATCTGCAGTTCACTTTGTGTCCTCAAAGCTGATTATCCTCTTCTGCACCACCTTCATTACCACCGGGCTCACGTGGTTGGAGGCAGCGGCTGTGCCGCTGGAACACCTTTTACCTGGAGAATTCTCCAAACCTTGAAATGTCCTCTGGATCGCTGTGAGGGTGCCCCTGGAGCCATCAGCACCAGGTTGCCCCTCCAGCCACCTCAGAGCTGACCCCCTCCCCTGCCCCAGGCCCCTGCCAGGTTCTCCAGGAGACCACACAATGTGCCTGACATGCCGCTTAATACAACACAATGAAAGACTGAAAAGGCTTTCAAAACCCAACATGTTGAGGCAGAAATCTATGGAAGATGTTTAATACTAATTCTATTAGGCATCTGAGTTAATGAATCACAACTGTAAGAAATCATGATAATCCAGCAGGCATTAGTGACAGATTAGCTTCAAAGCTACCATAAAAGTGCCATAATGCTTACCTAGCGGGGTGATTAATGCCAGCAGTGCATAATGGCATTATGAGGGATGGAGCGGTGCAGCAGCGGGCTGACAGCCCCTCTGCTCCGGCCATCGCCCCAGAGAGCGGCCCCAGGGCTGGGGCTGCCAAACCCGGGCTCATTCTCCACCCAGGACCATCAGGAGAGCCTGGACTGCTGCTCTTGGCTTCCTCTCACACCTGCCTGGCCGGTGGAAGTCCAACCCCATGTGCCCTCCTGGCCAGGGCACTGGCAGCACCTCTGTCCTGGGTGTCAGCGCAAGCCTGAGTGGAACAAGTTGCTATCGAATGGAACTAGACGTCTCATTATGGCTTTTCAGGATTGTTTTCCTACATCTTTATTGCTCAGGTTGGCTTAATTCTAGAGTGGATGTCTGCCAAATTGTCTATCAAATTACCTACTGGCAAGTAAACCGAGATTAGTTCACTTGAGTGCGGCCCTCTTATATTTGACTTATAGCCAAGCAAAATATGGGTTTAATCAAGGGAGAAATTGGACATGATGTTTCAATGAAAGATAGCAGGGTACTATCTGCTCAGCGGAAACAGGGGAAGGCAGGACCTGAGGCTTGGGGAGCAGAGGAGGGTTGGCCAATTCAGCTCCACAAGAATCAGCTGAGGATGATGGCTCTGAGGCTGTCTGAGTGGCTTGGGGACACCGAGAAACTCATCCCTCGCCCTGCCAACTGCTCAGCTGTGTCCTCTTGCTCCCCTGGTGGAGCCAAGATCACGCAGTGTCCCTGCTTGGGCTCCCTAAGCATTTGCTCCCCACTGTCGTGTGCCCTTCCAAGAGCCTCATAATGCTGCACCAGCTCCAGCTATTTCAGTGTGTTCTGTGCATGGGGATGCTTCTGTACCCCAAAGTCCCTGGCTCTGGGATGGCTCTCACAATCCCTGTGGTGTCACTTTAAATCCCTGGGCACCACGGGAATGTGGGCACATTCCTCTTTCCTTCTGTTTTTCTTCCTCCTCCCCTCTTTTAATTTTAAGCTGTTCCCAACCCTCACTGAGGCAGGCTCAAAAATTTGACTCCTGAAGGCTAAAAACTTGAAGGTAAATAAAAATAACCCCAAAGTTAATTATATACTTAACAAGTCATGATTTTTTTTAAACCCGTCTCGTTCCTTGTGGGGGTCTGACTCATGGCTCTGAGCACTTGCAGTTGGCGATAATATCTTGCTGTAATTTGAATTAAACCACTTGTAGCAGCGCTCTGTTCTCTAATTTCATTTAGGCCCAGTGGGTGTCCTGTCTTCCTGGAATTTGTTGGCTATCTAATGAGAAGCAGCCTGGCAAAGCCAGCTAATGAACCAAGTCAGGCGTCTCACGAGGGGCAAGAGAGGGATGGGTGGAGGGGACTGCAGGGACTGAAGGAGGGGTTTGTAGGGCCATCGGCATGGACTCCTCCTTGGGCATCAGGTGCCGTGGGAGCTGCATCCCTGTGTCCCCGTGGTCCCCCCAGCAACCTCTTGACCCAGTGCTGAACTCGGGCTCAGCCCAGAGCTTGTCCCTCCCACCCCCGGCTCCAGAGGTGTGTTTGATCCTTGCCATCTGCCTGAGTTTTTCCCTATGAAAAGGGATGTTTGCTCTCCAGGGCAGCCCCGTGGCCGTGCCGAGCTGCTGCCTGCCCTGATGGTGCTGAGGAGTAGCTGTGCCTGAGGCCCCAGCAGACGTGGGTGGGCAGCAGGGTGCGGGGTCCCCCCTTGCCAGCCCCCGGGATGGGCCGTGGGGTGGTTGGTGGTTGGTGGGGGCATCGCTGCGCTCCGTGTGTCTGCTCGCAGGTTACGAGCTCTCAGCCTGTCTGCCCGCAGCCGGGCACTCAGCCCAGCCCTGGAATGGCTCTTCCCCTGCCAAACTCCAGGGCGGGTTGTGCTCAATGGCCTCCTCTGTCCTGCCAGGACATGTGGTTTCCCGCAGCTCTCCAGGAGAGCCCTTTCCACCAAACCTTTGCCAGCGGTTGCTGATGCTGGGGAGCGCGTGCCCGGAGCCAGTCGGTGCTTGATCCCCGCTGTCCCGCCTTGTTTCACCTTCTCTTGCCCTGGTCCACCCCATTTTGCCCCAGACCCAGCACTGAACACCAGCCTAGTGGTGCTGCCGGCCCGGCTGTGCCCGATACCTTGGAGAAAAAAAAGACAGGCAGCAGTGATACACACACGGTGCCGTTCCTCCAGGGGGAAAACTCAGAAAGAGAGAGGAGGGAAAACATTTGGGTTTTTTTAATATGTTAAAAAGAGCAAGGGAGGGCGGTGGGGGGGAAAAAAGAAAAAGGAACAGGCTTCCAAGGAGTTGCTGAGTTGAATTACGGGGGCTGGGGTCGGATGATTAACAACCCTCCCGCATTTCGGCATCGCAGTCATTACTCACTCCAAACCTGAGGCTTCTCAGTTACATACCCCGGCACAGCCCGACCATTTTTTCCATTGACTGAAAACACATTCTGACTGAAAACAAACTTTCGATCCCCGAGGCTTGGCACGCCGCGGGTCCTTCACCGTGTTTAATCAACGGGAAGCTAAACACTTTCAATCTGTGATAGCTCATTTGGAGAGGGAGCTCTGGGCCCTCGCTAGGTGCCAGATATAATAACTCTCCCCTTTTCTTTTCTGAGGCCTACTTTTATAATTTTGCTATTTTTCAATGTCAGACCCATCTTTTGAAGAAATTTTATTGGATTTCCTGCTAGACTTCAGCAAGGATTTTTCTTTCTTTGGCAGAAGTATCAAGCAGAACAGGGGAAAAACTCAATCATAATCTTGGAACGAGGATTATTATTAGTTGGGATCTCTTTGTCTGTTTGCACAAACATATTATTTAAGAGCCCAGCAGGTCAGCAGGGCCCTGGCTCTCGGGATCCAGCCCCCAGTGCTGGTCTCTGCTGTCTGTCTGTCCATCCAGGAGGGAGGCAGGCAGTGCCAGTGCATGCAGGAGATGCAGGGCATGCAGGCTGTTGGGGGCTCTCCCCCTCTTAGCCAGGGTAAGCCTAAAACCTTTCCAAGGTTTTTAAAGTCTTTGCCCAGTCATTCACCTCTTCAGGAAGCAGGATCTGGGGAATGCTGTGTGTTTGAGGGGCTTCTCTCTGGGCAGGTCCACAGTGGGTTCAGGGGGTCTGTGCTGGCACACACTGGCATTCCCAAGGGGTAGATTCAGGCTGGGCAAGGCAGAGGGGAACTGCAGGGACGTGCTCGTTTCTTCCCACATCTCTCTAGTTCTGCAAATGCCTCTGGTGCCTGGACACTCCTCTGCCTCTGTTCCAGTCCCCTGCCCATCCTAATTCCCTGCCCATCCTAGCCTTGGGGGTCTTGGAATTGAGGAACTGGGCCTGGATGCCAGTTAGCAAACAGTCACCACCCTGGGGGTCCAAACCCCACCCACCCAGTCCTGCTCCCACCTCTTCCTGGCGAACCCAAAGCAGGACCTGAGCTCCTGCCGCCTTAGCTGAGCAGCTTTTGCTGTCTCAAGGTTTTCCAGGGGCTCTCAAAGCTTTCCTTCTTTTTTTTTTTTCTTTTTTTTTTTTCCTCCCCGTGTTTGAGGTTAAGAAGAATGCTGCAGGATTCAATAAATCGCTTGGCATGGCATAGGCCAAAACAAGAAAATGTAATTCAGATTAAAGTCACCCTCTGGCTAAACTGATAGTTTATTAAATAAACTGCAGCGCTGCCAATCAACTCTGCTGGCAAGCAATCCTCTAACATTAATCTTTTTTGATGTGATTTAGGGTACACCTGGGCCTTTGTAGAGTATCTCCCATAATTTCTTTCCCATCTCTCTGGATCAAGCTGCTGTGCTTGGCTCCGTTGACAAATTCCCCAAGTAATCCCTCAAAAGATTGGAGAAATGCTCCAAACGCTCCATTAAATTTATTTTCCGTGCTTTAAGAGCCCCAAAACTGTGTCCAATAAATAAGTGTTCGCTGTGATTTATTGAAATGCTGCTCTGATTTAGAGTTATAGGAGGGGGAAATATGTCACCCCTGGGAACTGGAAGACCAGCCTCGCAAGCGAGACCAGATGTGCCGGAGCGGGGCGGGGGGAGCGCAGCCAGGCCGGGGGGCTCCACAGCCCAGGGCCTGGACCCCGCTCCCAAACCCTCTTGCAAAAGGTCCCTGGTCGAGCTTTCTTGCCTGAAAAATTTATTGTGGTTGTAGTTATTGGGGGAACCATCAAAAGAGTAATTCTGGCCCTTGTTTTTGCACAGGCCTTTTGATAAATATGATACTTAGAAATATGCCTCCCCCAAGACGGGAAAGCCATAGAGTTAAAATGAAGTAATCTGTCAGTAAACTCGCTGGAATCGAGGCCAAACCGAAACCTGTGAGAGCAGGAGGGGGAGAAGGGAGCCTGTGCTCTGCGGATTTGTATCGCTGCAGATAAAGTCGGGATATATTTCCAAAGGGCTCTGCTCTGGCTGCTCTGCTGCCGCACGGGCTCCTGCTCCACACCCTGCAGGCCCTCTAGTCCTCCCTGGATCCTCCAGGGGTTCTCAGGAACCTCTGCCCTGCTCGGTGCCCCCTTGCTTGGGCAGCAGCCTGAAGGCTCATCCTCCAGGCTGTCCCAGCTGGATTCCCATGCCCAGGGTCTGCAAAGCCCCCTGGAATCCGGGGAACAGGGAGACAGAGCCCACCTCCTGCTCCCCCCATATGGCTGGTCCTGCCAGGCTGGCTGCAGTGAGGTGCCCTGCACCACCTGTGTTTATACTTTGGGAGCTGCAGTTTACTGTAATAAAATCATTTAATACAGCCATAATTATTTTGGCAAGGGGAGCCGAGCCGGCTGACAGCAGCCCGATGGACCCGATAACTCCTGACGGGGCTGCTCCGAGCAGGAGGCAACATGAAAATCCAGCCTGGAGCTCCCACTCCGGGGTTGTGAGAAGGCAGGCAGCTCCTCTGATCCACGGCCAAGCTCCCTGGGTGGGAGGTCGTGGGCTCCCTCCTGCTGCTTGGGTGCTGGATCCTGCCTGGAGAGCCTGCAGCTCTGCTATCGGGAGCCACCATCAGGGATGTGGGAGTTGGCTCTCCCAGGCTGGTTCCTCGTGCTGCCTGGGGCTGCTGCTCTGGAGTGAGGTGAGGTCTGTGCCCCTCAGCAGCCCCAGGAGCAGGGTGGGGGGACCTGTGCCCCAAAATCAGCATTCTAAGCAGCAAGAGGGTTGTGCCACATTTCCACGAGCCAAACCAAAGGTGATCTCCAAGAGTGATGAGGCCGCAGATGCAGAGGGTGACTTGCCCCCAGCCTGGCACCCAAAATGCCCCCAAATCCTTCACCCCACCCTGGTTTTGTGTGTCTGGTAGAGCAGAGGGCAGGTGGGTGCTCTGGGCACCCTGACCCCCTGGAGTCCTGCCATGAAGGGGGAAGGATTCAGCACAAGCCTGAAAGACCACGGCTCCAGGATGCTGCAGAGTGGAGAGGGCAGGGAGAGGGACAGAGGGTTTCATGGGGGTGCTGGGATCCTCTCCAGGTCCTTGGTTTGGGGAGAGGGGAAGCCGGCCAGAGGGGGTGAGCGGGGAGCAGGGGGGAAGGAAAAGAGCGAGGAGGCGTGTGTGTGTGACTGTTCAGAGAAACAGGATTCATGGTAATTTCCTGCCAGATGCCTGAGCTCCTCCGGCACGCAGACGTTTCACATGCGAAATATCAAAGCGTTCCCAGTAACAAATGTACTTCCTGCAGCTCCTCAGATCTGCCTCCGTGCCAGGGAGCGGGGACGCCCGAGGAGCAGCGCTCCCACCACGGCGGGGTCCAGCCCCCGGCCCGGGGGGCTGCGGGGTCTGTGGGCATCACCCGGCTCTCAGCCTGGGATGTGGGTGCTCCCTGGCTGGCGGCGGGGGGGGGGTGGGAAGTGTCAGCCTCGTTTTTTGGGAAGCGCTGCCTGCGCCTCCCCGGGCGCTCGCACGCAGATTGGTCCTGACAGCTCGAATTAATACGTCAGGGTGTGTGATCCGCGCTGGCGACGGGCCTCTGACCCTCTCAGCACTCTGCTTCCCCGGCTGAGCGTCTCCCGGCCTCAGATTGATTCCGAGTTTTATAAACATCCTGACGTCGGGGCTGGGAAAGGGGGGGGAAAAAAAATAGCCCTCACCACTGAGCAGTGATGGGATGGTGATGGGATGGTGATGGGCTCCATCTCCACTGCAAGGGCTCCCCCAGCCCATCCGTGTCCCCTCAAAGCCACCCCCAGAGCTGTGGGTGCTGCTGGCTGGTCCCCACCAGCCTGGCCCCAAAATGTCAAGTTCCTACTCTTTGGGGTTTTTCCCCAATGTTTCTCTCCCATTTTCCCAGTTCTCTTTGCAGTTCTTTTTAATGCCTTAAAAAGCTGGTTCAAAATCCCAGTGTATGTAAAATCCCCACCCCGAGAACTTGATTTGATGCTGCTTTTCAAGCCCTTCCTAATCCCCATGCTTGTGGAGAAGTGGTGAATTTCACTTGATTTCATGTTTTTAGCATGTTTTGAGAGCTGGAAGATGCTCCCAGAGCTGCCCAATCGATCAGAGGGCCCTGCCAGGTACCAGAGCATTTTGGGCCTTGCAGCAAACCTCTCTCCCCACTGTTTGTGTCTCTCAGCACTAATGAACACAAGAGCCTCGTGGCCACGGAGCTGCTGTGCCTGCGAGAAACTCATGAAAAAGACCCAAATAATCATAAATCAATATTAACCCTGCATTGCTTATTATTTTCTATTTATTGTCTATTGGCCTGAGAAGTTGGAATTGACTTGGCCAGAACAAAATGTCAATAACCACAGAGGCCTTGAAGGTCGGGAAGATGGATCCCAATTAACCCACCCCCCACCCCAAACCCTTCACCACCATGGGAAGCTCCGGCTGGACCATGGGAGGATCTCCTGGCTTTGGACGCTGTTCCAAGCTCTGACGAGAGAAGCAGGCAGCTCCCTGCGGGTTTGGGTCCCCCGTGGCTGTCCCCAGTGCCCAGGTCGGTCCCATCACCCCGGCAGGGAGCAAGGGCTGAGCAGCGGCCCCGGCAAAGCCTCCTGCGCTCGGCCAGCCGGAGGATGGAGCTGGCGCCGAGCCGCCCCGGGAAGGGGGGGGACGTGTCCTTGGGGACCGCGGTGTCACTCCCAGAGCCCGCCCGCTCCCTGTCACGTCTGTCACTTCTCGTTAGTGTCCGTCAGCCGGGTAACGCGACCTGACTGATGGAATCGGGGCCGACACACCGGCCGAGGGGGGCTCTGGAAACTTTACACCGCGTTGTTCCCAGCCCGCCCTCGTTCCTGGAAGCCGCGTTCGAGGGCGATGCCGTGCCCGGCACACGGGAGGACGCGGGGCCACGAGCTGCTCAAGGAACCCCGGGGATGTCGGATCAGCCCGGGGCTCTTCGGCAGGGCCGGGCCTGGCTGGACTCCACCAAATCCCTGCTGACTCAGAGGGAAGGCACAGGCAGAGCCTGGGGACGCCTGGCTGGCAGTGCCAGCCCCGCTGCCAGGCAGGCGGGTGCCCTTTGAAGCCGGAGCTGGAGCTCTCGCCCCGCTCGCTGGCGGCGGTTTGGCCCCGGCAGCACCTGACGCACCGTCTGCACCGCACGTGGGGCTGCCAGCCCGTCTGCAGGGCCGGGAACGGGGGGATTTGGGGTGTTTCCAATGGCTGGGAAGAGGGACGAGCATCCCTCACACCCCTCGTGCAACCCTGTGCCACGGCACAACAACCCTGGGCACATTCTATTCCACTAAAACCCCACTGTCTCAGTGCTCCTCAGGAAATTGGCCCCTAGATGGGGAATTTAAGGTCTCCTTCCCCATTCCCACCCAGGCAGAGGGGGAAGGCTGGTGCTGGGCGGATGTGGGGTGTTGGGCACCCCCAAGGAGGGTGGTACCCACCTGCCTCTCCTCACTCAGCACAGTGGGCTCGTGGGAGCAAAGGGAGGAAAGCCTGGAGAGCAGCGAGGATGGGTGGTGGGGACAGGGCTGGCACTGCCCCCCAGCCTCTCTGGATCAGTCTATGTGGTAGGTTTTGGTGGTTTATTTGCCAAAAATACAAGATCACTGCGAGTGTGCTACACGAGGAGCGAGGGCATCTGGCACTGCGGGGAGATCGATATCTCTGCAGTTGTAAATATCCCGGGAAATCAATGGGGGATGCAAAATGTATTTTGTCCATTTTCACTTTTAACATCTCTTTGTAATAAAAACGCTATTTTAATAAATGGAAATGGGGAGATTCACTGCTGGGCCATGGCAGGTTTCGGTGGCGCTGGGTTTTTGTCATTCCTGCCGCCGTTCCCTGAGCTCTGCCAGTGAAGATCCATGCCCTGGGTGAGGCTGAACCCTTTCATCTCATCCTCTGTCCCTCTGCAAGGAGCCAGAGCCACCCATCACCCCATCCCAGATGGGCTGGAGCAGCCTTGGCTCCCACTGATGCTCTGAGGCAGGCCCTGGTGCAATTACCCCCTTGCAAAGCCTCTGTGTTTCCAAACGGCCTCCTAATCCTTTGGAGAAGGGAATTAGCACCGTGCACAGACGTGTAGGTGTCAGCCCGTGGTGCAGGGTGGGGTGCATTCCCTCTGATCCCACCAGCTTTCCCCTTCTTTTCCCTGTGGGCCCTGACCCCATGAATGAGCTGCTCCAAGGGGGGATGGCCCTAAAACAAAATTCTTGCTTCCAAAGGAAGGAAAAAACCCCTTTGCTGCACCCTGGGCAGCGCTGGCAATGGAATCTTCACCTTGTTGTAATTGCTGTGCAATAGCCACTTGTTAATTACAATGTAAAACCTCTCACCACGTGAGATGGTTTGAATTTATGGATGAAATTCCCTGACCAACATTCACAGCAGCGCCAGGAACAAACGCGTGGGGTAGCAGGGAGTATTTTTTTTTTATTATTCTTTTTGTTTGTAATTATTTCTCTCTGGTTTAATATTGGCTGACCTTGGACAGTGTAAAAGGAGAACAGGAAGGCTGAACATGGAGTCTGTCCCGGGGGAAGGCGCTGATGGAGACACCGGTTGCCTGCGTAGGATCGAGACACCGAAATTCCCTCGTGGCACCACAGAATCCTCTCTTGTTTCCCAGGCAGGTGGGGCTGTGGGAGAGTGGCCAGCACAGGGCAGCTCCAGGGCCCAGGGGCAGCTCTGGCATTTGCCTTCATGTGTTTGGCATCTTCCCTTACAGACCCACTGGAGTTGTGCTGCAGGGCTGGGGCTCAGAGGCCGTGGGGGCTGAGCCACCGCGGCAGCTCCTGCGGTGCAGCTCCTGTTTGTCCGGATAATAGCCGGGTGTTGGGCGGTTTCAGGTGTTTAACCTCTTACAAAATGTTTGTTAACTGGATTTATCCTGTGGCTCGGCGTTAGCAGAGCGCGGGCAGGCCGCTGGAGTGGATGGGAGCAGAGGAGGGAGCCAGGCTGGAGCGTCTCACTGCTCCTGGGAACGCGGAGCCGCTGCCCGGGCCGGTGCCCAGAGAGCCTCACCCTCCCCGGGGAGGGCACAGACGTGTCTGGGCAGGGACCCAGACATTCCTGGGAGACGGTGCACCTGAGTTCTGGGAGTTCCCAGGGCAATTAGCGTCTCTGTGCTAACAGTGGCTCTCTCCTCTGTCTAGGCAGCTCCTCCATCAGGGGGTGGATCTGCCTTGTCTGGGTGCTGGCAGTGACGCTCAGGGAGTTTAATTAACGACTTGGCACCCAGTGTGTGGCTGCAACACACACTGGAGAGAAGGTCTGGGGTACTTTTGCCACGTGCAGTATTCCCCGTTCCAGCTGCTATCGAGGTGAGACCTTGCTGGTGTTGAGACCGGGTCGGATACAGCCCCAGGACACCTCTTGAGCACCATCCCAGCTCTCCAGACACCAACCAGCAGCAAAGTGGCTTGTTCCATGTCACTGGCGAGCCAGTGGCACCTGGCAGAGACACCTTTCATGTCTCCAAGAGTGGAAGTCAGCACATGGATAATTACAAGGCAGCACATCTCCATGCCCTGTGACTAAGGCAACATGTAGAGCAAAGGTAGGAACAAACCACCAGAAGAGCAAATAAATAAAGAAGGCAGCTTTAATAATGGGGTAATTACACAGCTTAAGTACACAATCATCTCGCATTTTGCTAAACTTTATGACACATGATGACAAGTTAATAAATGAGATGTCTTACCAGCAGTAAAACAGCTGTTACCAGCCACCTTGTTTGTCTGGGTAGCCCAGAGCAAAAAAACCCACCAAGCCAAATGAAAAGAAACTGGTTATTTCTGTTTGTGAAATAGCCCTGGTAATAAATCACCATTAATGATGCTGTCACTTATCAAAGGGAAAGCTCTTGTTGCAAAAGCCTTTGAAGTCATGGCACCTATAATTTCCTAACTATAAAAAGGTACCTTTGTGTGTGTGTGTCATACCTGGAACGGCGGCAGCCAGGAGGTGCCAGGAGTTCACCACCCCCCCACACACCCTCTTGGGAGCCCTGGCACTGGGGAGGGGGTGCCCTGGGCTCGGGCTGGGCTGCACAGGCTGTCACAGAGCCCTGGATCTGGCAGGGATCGATTAGCGATGGTTTAAAGGTGGTTTTCCTCTCCTCCCTATACCTAATAGCTTGTTTACCCAGGAATATTTAGGTGGTTAATTCATATTAATTAACAGGGATCTAATGTGGTTAAAATAATCAACTTGACATCTGCAGTGGCGGGACTGGCCGGGAGCAGGACTTGGAATTGCGGGCGGAGTGAAGCCCCTCACTGCCACCGCCCCAACCGGAGCAGCCCATCCTTGTGGGGATGCACAAACACTCTTAATAGTGACACAATTATCACATTATTGTGAGGATCTTCATCTGTGTCCTGGAGACACAGGCAGCAGCTCCTGCCAGGCTCTGGCACTGCTCTCCTCCCTGCCCCGGCAGCCGCCCAGCCCAGGGACAGGTCGGGGTGATGGTGACAAATGCGGCCCTGAAGAGGAGCAGTCTGGCTGTCATCAGAGATTAAGTCCTCTGTCACCACGGAGCAGGAGGTACCAGGCACTTGAGCTAAAGGAACGTCTCCCTCAGGTGTGAGAAAGCAGCAGAGCCGCAGGGGAAGCGGCAATGGGAGACACGAGCGTGGGCACCAACCCTGTGTGGGACAGCACAGTGGGGACGGTGGCCAGGGGGACACTGTGGAACCAGCAGGCCTCTGTTCTGCTTTTACCCCGTCCAAGGGTGCAGAGAAGTGGGGCAGAGATGGGCAGCCCTGCTCCCCTCTGCACCAATTCCCTTGCAGGTTCAGGGTTTGGGTTTCGTGGCCGAGATCTCACCGACCTTGCAGCAGCCAAAGCTGAGCTGAGCTCACCCCAGCATCACAAGTGACAGCCTCCAGCCAAGTCTGCCTGATGGAGGGCGAGAGGCACCCATGGTTTTGGATGCCTCGGTGTTTTTTGGCATTGCCAGGGCCAGCCAAGCAAAGTGGGGCGAGCCCCTGGCAGGATTGGGCTCATGGCATGGCAGTGCCGGCTCTGCCCTGACCCCAGTGCCCCCAGCACCCCCAGCACCCCCAGCACCTCCCCTCAACAAAGAGAGGAGGCATCTGTTCCCCAGAGCATCCATCTCCTGAGCAGGAATGTGTTTCTTTCCTGGAGACCTAAGGAGGGTTTTTTTTTTCCTCCTCCTTGACTATTAAATGAGGCAGCTCCTGTGTAGCTTTGTCATTTTTCTCCTGCTGAAGACACTTTCTTTTCTTCTCATCTGAGCGGCAGGCACCTCACCCGCCTCATAAGCATCTGCTACAAGAAGTCTTCACCTGTCACCTCTTCCCAACTGACTTGAGAAAACAGGATAGGAAAGCTATAAATAATTAAGACCCATCCAACACAGGTGCAGCACTAAATATCAAACCTGCCTGAGCATCTTCAGCACTCCCTTGATAGCCAAAGGGAAACTAACCTAGTTTGGAAGGAGAAGGAGAAGAGAGACAGGAGCCACGTGCTCAAATTGTGGCCAAACTGGTTTCAGCCCCTGTCAAGGACTCCTGACCCGGGAATAACCCACTGGTATCGGTGCAGCCTCGTGCACCAGGGCAAAGGTTCACATCATCCCAGAAGATCTGGACAAGGCACCCAGGAGAGAAGAGGGCGGGCCAGGGGACACAGCCTGCCCTTACCCCTTGTGTTTCTGGGGAGAGGAGGAACCTCTTGCATTCCTGTCGTTTCTCCCCATTAACATGCATGATTTCCTGATCCGATCCCCCAGCTGCCTCCCAGCTTGTAAGAAGTTAACATCAAAGCCGTGGAAGGAGGGGAATGGCAAGTGCTGGAGAGAGATGTCACATTAAGTGTCTGGCTCTCCCAGAGCTTCTGCATTTTAAACCCTGCTCGTCAAGGCTTCGACTCCACGGCCCTGCTTCGTGGGGAGCGAGGAGAGGCCACGTCCAAAGAACTCACCTCCTGCACGGGAGAGCCTGGGATGGGCCTGCCTGGAGAGAGCTGCAGCCAGGACAGGAGTGCTCTGGCTGGGGCACCTGGGCGCCTGGGAGGCTGTAAATCCTGCTGCCATCAGGGCATGACGAGGCTGAGAGGGCGAGATAGAAACTTCCCCTTTGGGCACTTCTGTAATTGTTGGTGAGGGCGGCAGCTCAGCAGAGCGTGATTAAATTCCCAAGTGAGCAACCAGGGAGATAATTAACTTTTGGAACAACTTACCTGTGAGACAAAGCATCCATCACTCAAGGTCTTTACTGGAGCAACTGATACCCTGCTGAAAGCTCCTGGAGGTGACCCCGCGGCCCAACCGGTGGGAAATACCCTCCCGGGACTGGAAAACGCTGATTTACCGGAATCTGAACGATCTGCAGGAATACTCCTGGCTCCAAGTGGCAACAGAAGATAGGAGAGATGCATAATGTGCTGTCAGCCTGCCCTGGGGACAGCAGGGTCACCCCGAGCCACGGGGTTCGACACACTCCACTCCCTGCTCACCATCCCGGGCTGCTGCCTGGGAAGTGGCATCTCAGCTCTCCCACCACTCCAGCTTCCCACAGGGCCTTCCCCACCCACGCACATGCACGCCTGATATTTTACTTATTTATTTAAGTTTGATTTTGCCCTGGTTTGGGTTGAAATAATGAGCATTTTTGGGGCAGGGAGCACCGGGAAGAGCTGGGATGTCTCCTGCCACCTCTGAATTCTGGGAGCCTGGAGGCAGCCTGGAGAGGTGGGATCTGTCTCCTTGTATATGCCAAGCAAAGGACCAATGAAGTTGTGCCCAGGGATGAAGGGCTCGTGCTCATTTGTGTCTTGGTGGGAGAGGGAAGGCAGGAGGAGATGGAGCACCCCAAAAGTTTCCAAGATTTCCTGGAAATCTGCACCAAAAAAACATTCTTGGGGCCCTCTCCACAACAAAAACCTTCACTGGCTGCCCCATGCTGGTTTGTGCTGGGGGGTGACCCCGGTCTGAGCCCCCCTGCCCTTCCATGGGGGACCCTCTCTGGACACCCATTAGCCCAGGGAGCTCATTTATTTGGTCTCCATGGCACAGTCCCCGGGAGATTTATGACCAGGTTGCCTTTGATGTGGGCCCCTGATAAGCATCAGGAATATTTTTGTTTCATGACAATGTCAGCCCGTGGCTCTGACTGGGGGGGTTTATGGGCAGCGATGTTTCCTGCAGCTATTGAGGCTGCCACATTCCTTGGGCCGGCCAGCCAGTAAAAGAGAGTCGTAAAACCCCCTCTGGAAGGGTTTATAAACAGAGGGAAGCTTCTCCTTTAAGGGAGAGGAGTGGGGAGTATTTCCATTTCAATCAGGGGCATCTCTGGAACCAGACCACGGGCCAGGGCTGCAGAGTTTGTCAGGGGATTAGCTCAGGAACAGAGTGCAGGATTTTTCCCCTTCGCACTCACTCGCCTGTTATTCCAAATTAGGCTGTTGGTGTTGGGCTTGGAGGAAGGTAATGAAAACCAGAAGGGAGCAGGGAGGGCCTGGCACTGGGGGACCCCAGGCGTGCATGGGGCACACGGACACCCCTGGAGCCACGCTGTTGGCAGGGTCCAGCATGCAAGGACAGGCTGGCTCCACTCCTCTCCTCCCCTCCATGCTCCAGTGGGAGCTCCTGGTGGCACTTGCAGCACGAGGGATGTGGGACCCCCACAGCACCCCCCCGGCTCTGCGGGGAAGCCGCCCGTGGCCCGAGTTCCCCCCGCCCGCAGCCTCTGCTCCCTGTCAGCTGCTTCCGCCTGATTTATGGGAGGTTTTGGCTCCAATCTGTGAGGCAAAAACCACGGAGCACATTTCTTCCTCCTCGCAGTTCCACCCCCGCCCCGCCAAAGCGCGACACCTGGTACAAACACAGCCATAAAAACACATCTGCAGTGCTGGGAGGGGGGCTGGGGACACGGGGTGGGGGGACACGGCACCATCAGACCTTGTGCGGCCTTCAAAGCTGAGGTCCCGTTTCCCCGAGGGTTTTGGGATGCATTTTTGGGCAGAAATAGGGAGCCCTTCCTTACCCATCCCTCCTGGGCATCCCAGGGGTATTTTCCTCAAAGGGCAGTGGTTACAGGGCTCAGTTCCGGGCTTTAAAGGCAAGTGATTGATGTCTGAGAGGTTTGAACTGCCCCGTGGTTGGGAGATTTATACAGCAATGGTTTCCCTGAACTTTATCCAGTTATACCACAGGGGGAAGCCCCTCAGTTGGGTGGTTGGAGAGGAGGAGAGTGGCAGCTCTGGGGGTGCAGGTCACCCATCCATAAAGGGACCAGGCTCCATCCTGGAAGCATCCATCCCTTCACCCCCCTGCTCAGGAGGCTCTTCCAGAACCTCTCCCCTGGCAGTCTTCAGCTTTCTTCTCATTTCCAGCCTAAATCTTTTTTCATGGCTAATTTACCCCCTTTGTCCTTGTGCCAGCATTGTCCTTGAACTTAAACAGCTCATCCTATGCCTGTTGTTTACCCCCGTGTGTTTATAGGAGCCATCATTTCCCTGCTCGGCCTCTGTGCTCACAGATAAACAACCTGAGCTTGGATGGTTTGCAGTTGCTCTTTTCCCAGCACTGGCAGCCACTGTCCTGCTGCCCCCAGCCCTGCTGATCCCACCCCCAAGCTCCCAGCTCCACCACCCTGATGTGGGACAAGATCCCATCTCTGTCTCTCCTGGGCCTCCAGCCCTCATCCCTCTGGCTGCAGCAGCAAAGGGGGGAGAGGTTTGGGGTGGGAAGGACACCCGGGAGGGCTGTGAGCCGGTTCCTGTGAGCACTGGCACAAAGACAGACGTGAGAGAGATGGGAAGTTCCACACTCAGAGCACGGGAAGTGTCTGAGCCTCCCCAGCAAGCAGCAGCATGGCAGGACAAACAGGTTTGGTGGGTGGTATGGAAAAGAAACAGGGAAGGTCGGGTAAGAGAGTCCCAACCCAGCGCTGGGGCGATCTCCAGCTGTCCTGGGCTCTGTCCCCAGAGATGGCCCCAGTGACATCAGCTTTCCATGACCCCCATGGCCACAGCAGCAGGACAAGGAGGGGCAGAGCTCCCAGCCCAGCCTCCCTCTACCTCGGCCCATGTTTCACAGGAGAGCAGATACCCATCGGCCGTGTCGCGGCGGAAAACCAAGAACTCAGAGCAATTTTAAATGAACTTTCAAAATGATGAACAAAGAGCCCTTGTCCGTGTTATACAGCAAATAAATCACACCAAAATGATAGTTGTAATTCCCAAAAGTACACAGAGAATTGATTTTCCGATGACATTTATCATGATAAACCGGTACAGCAGCATACAGGCACATCTTAAGCTGCAGCTGGTTGACTCCCTCCCATTTATCACCCGTCCCATCTTCGCCGGCCACATTTGCACAGTTGCACAAGTGGCTGTTGCTTGCTCAGGACAACAGTCCTGGGGCTGGTTTCAGCTCCCCCTGAGCGAGGCTGGGGCTGGGTTCACCTCTCCCTGCCCTGACTCAGGCCCCAGCTGCAGTGGGAGGGTGAGGAGGCTCGTGGCTCACCAAGCACTCTCAGGCTCCCTGGTCGTGGAAACTATGGACACAAAGTACCTCGGGATTGCAGATTAAAAAACAGGTTGGGTCTGGGTTGGTTTAAGCCACCCTCCAGCCCCAGGTGCTGGAGAAACCTGGCTGGATGAAGTGCCTGGAGCAGCTGAGCTGGACATGGGTGAGGGGCTGGGATGGGCCTGGTCCTTCCTAGTCCTTCCTAGCAGAGCTTGGTAAGAGAGGATGCCAGACTGTTCCCGTTGCAGCAGGCAGGCCTCTTCCCTCTGGAGATGACAGAATCATGGAATCATTCAGGTTGGAAAAGGCCTCTGAGATCATCAAGCCCAACAGCTAAACCAGCACTGCCATCTTTGCCAGTAAACCATGTCCCCAGGTGCCACACTGACACATTTTTTGGCCACTCCTGGGGATGGTGACTCCACCACTGCCCTGGGCAGACTGTTCCAGTGCTGGACCACCCTTCCCATGCAGGAATTTTTGCTGCTGCCCAACCCACAGCAGCTGAGTTGGTACCAACATGAAACTGCCTTCGTCTGGCTTTGGTTCTTGCCCAGGAAACCCCCCAAGAACCTGCTGCTGGGGCAGGATGGATGGGGGACACACCCAGTGCCAGGGCCCCAAGCATCCCAGAAACGAGCTGGAGATGCAGCTGGGCTACACAGTGAAAGTCAAAACCCTTCCCAAACATGGAGGAGGTTCTCCCAGGAAGCAAAACCAGCTCCATTAGGACAACATTCAACCCCCAGACAGGTTTTCGAGGTCTCAGCTGTGTATCTCCCTTTGTCAGAGCCTCGCCAGCCTCTCCTGTTCGCCTTTATTTGTCTTGCTGCTGTTGCAGCGAAAATGTATTGGCTTTGCAGTTAGTGATTACACGTCATCACATGCCCAATTTATAACCCCATACCCCAAAGAACAGCTGTAATAAAGCCAGGCCAGGAAACAGGGATGTTATAAAGCCAGCGCAGAGCTCCTCGTCTGTGTGCAGCGAACAAAATATTGCAGACCTGGTTCGGGAAGGGGGGAAAGGAGGGGGAAGGGGGCTCGTCCTCCCAGAGTTAAGTCAGCGTTTCCTTGGCCTTAGTCCTGCACTGAGCCCTTGTTCCCTTCGCTTCGAGGGGAGGAAAGGTGAGGAGGGACTGTTACAGCCAAAACCTGTGATCCTCATGGAGCCCCCCAGGGCCCCGAGCTGTTGTGCCAGGAGATGCTTTCCCAGAAGACTCACCCAAAGCAACAATTTGTATTGTTGCTGGGCCGAGGAGATGCAAACCCTCACAGGGGGCAGGTTAATCACCGGCAGAGATAGAGGCAGCCCCGTCTGATAAACCAAACCGGCAGGTTGGGTCTCCCCTGCCGAAGGCAAATGCGGAGATCAGCAGTGCCTCATTATTGGGAAGTTTTTGTTTAATAACCCAGGGTAATAAAATGCACCTCTGGAGGGCTTTGCCCAGATAAAGGAATGTTTATGGTGATAAAGAGTTTTGAGTTGAGCTGCCACAAAGAACGTGTTAAAGCCCTTTTTTCCCCCAGGCTCTGCCGGTGACCTTGGCCATGTCTGTGTTGGTGGCTGGGCTGGGATGGCTGGAGGGAGGGCTTGGCTTCTCAACTGGAAGGACTCCAGGCTTTCCTTGGGGGTCCCAGGAAGCTGGGGTGAGCCACGCTTTGGCGTTGGCAGCAGGTGGACATCTTCCAGGAAGATGCAATTTTCCAGCAATAGCAGAGCCAGAGATTTGGGAAAGAACTGGGGAAAGCTCATGTGAACTAAAACCCTAAAACTGGGTGCACCGGGGCCCTGGAGCGCTGGAGATGCCGAAGGGCAAGAGCAGAGTCTCATCTGGGGCCCGGTTACTGCTAAAAATTAAAAAAAAAAAAGAAAAAAAGAGGGAAAAATGAGTGAACAGCAAAACAGCAACAACAAAAACTCTGATCCCAGATTGTAGATGCAGTTTGGAAACCGATGTTATGCAAATGAGTTCGCTTCAAGAGCTAATCACTTTGAAAGGTCAAAACTCACAGTCATAATCGGACTAAACAAAAAGCTAATTAGAGGCCTTTTGTGTGCCTAAATGAGGCCAGGGAGTTCCCCTGCTCCCAGGGGTGAGGGGTGCTCGGGAGGGCTCTTGGCAGGATTAGTTCTTCCAGAGGTATTTGTTAGTGAAAGGCTCTCGCCGAGTGAATGGAAATAATGATCCAGGAACAGAGTGGGTTGGACTCACATCAAACTGAAGGATAAACTGAGAGAGGCCGGAGCTGGAGCGCGATGCTCTTGAGTGCAGCTGACTGTCCACGTCCACTGGCCACGTCCATGCTGTGGGGAGAGTGAGGATGCTCCATCCTCACCTCCATCCCCAGCTCCATCCCCAGCTCCATCCCCAGCTCCATTCCCAGCTCCATTCTCACCTCCATCCTCACCTCATCTTCAGCTCCACCCCCAGCCCCACCCTCACCTTCATCCTCTTCATCCTCACCTTCATCCCCAGCTCCATCCCCAGCTCCACCTTCACTTCCCCACCTCTCCGTGCCCTTCAGAGCCGGGGGTCAAGCCCAGCTCCAGCCCTGCACACCCATCACAGGACCCCCAACCCTCCAAGTGCCTTTTAATGCTTCCCCAGGAGCAGCCCCCGGGCCCGCCCCGGCTGTCAGCGGCACCGTCACTCCAGCTGGAGTCCTGTTGCCAAGATATGGATTTGGTTTTAATAACAGTTAGTGCAAACATTGTAAATTTACTGCTGCTAGAGAGAGTTTTTGAAAATGTCCAACTCTGGCCATAATTTTTCACTCGCACCAGCTGTTTGTGCTCTGCTCATACCTGACGTGCTGCTTTGAAATAGCAATCACTGTATTTATAAGAAGGGAAGGACTCATAAATATGTCAGGCGTGGAATATACAACGCCATATTTCACCATTTTCTATTTTAAAATTGTGAGTTATGGCTACAGAAATGTGGTCCCATTAAAGGTGATATGATGTATTTTGTGTCTTGTTCAGGAGCCCATCCATCACCCAGACAATAAAGAAAACCGCACTTACTTTTTTTCCCTGTCGTCTGTAATTTATGATGCCCAAAAAGCTGTAACCTTTTGGCAGGCTTTGCAGAAACTGCTGCACTGTTAGCAACTAAATAACCTTTTATAAGGTTTTAAATGTGTTGCTACAGTCTCAATGCACTTGCTGTATCGATCCAGAAGATCCTGCAAAAAAGGGGAAAGGAACATGATCTATAACAGGATCGATAACGGTGTATAGATTGTTGAAAGATGCTTCTAATGATTTTTGCCAGCCATCATCTTTCAGCGTGCTGCTCCCCATCTTTGGGCCTTCAGTTTTTGCCCAAATTAATTAACCTTGCTCAGCCTCACCGTGCTGGGGCTCCAGACAGGGCTGTGTTTCCAGCCTGCAGGTCAATCAGAGAAGGGTGCTGATAATGGGGGTCCCTGGCAGGGAGCAGCACCCCAAAACCAAGCTGCAGGCCCGGGTCCTGCCTGGCAGGATGGGGAGGATGGGAAGAAGCAGAGCGTGCAGGAGAAGCTCTCCCACCAGCTCCTGCTGCCCCTCCCCACTTTAGGGGATGACACTCCTATTCTTTCCCATGGCAAATCACTGTCCCTCCATCTGAAGCACAGGACATCCCTCCTCCTTCGGGGCTCAAAACCTGTGGAATGCCCCCAAAAACTGGTGCCACCCTCACTGCAGGCCCTGCACTGCCGGCTGCCAATGCTGCAGCTGACGGGCGCAGGAATTCAATCATTAATCCTCATCCCAGGTTTAAAAGTGCTGAGTGGAAAGCAATTCCCTGGAGAAGCCTCGGTGTTCAGAGGGGGCTTTAATGGAAAATCAAAGAGGAGGGAGCTGAGGCAGGAGGTGCATGGCCGGGCACAGCTGCCCAGAGAGCCCAGAGCCGCCTCCCTCCCGCCCAGCCGCCTCCATCGTTTCTGTTTTTCCCCCCCAGAGCAGCCACCAAATCGCTATTAACGTTATAAATAAAACGAGAGGGCAAGTTATTAAATGTAAAATATGTGGAGTCCTCCTCGAACTCGCTGCGCAGTTCATAAATATGATGGCTTAATTTCATCTGTAATCCGAGCGGCTGATGAAGCATTACACAGCTCCCTGTTAATTGAAGTTGTTAACAAAGCTGAAGAGGGAGATTATTATGTATAGACTTTTATCCTTCAGGGGTATCATCATAACAGATCATAAATGGAAATGAATTCAGCGCTCCCACATGCCATCGCCGGATCCCGGCGCGCGGTTTTATGCCAGGCGGGTGGTCAGAGCGGGCACGGGGACGAGATATGGGATGGATCCCACCAGGGAGGGTCCTCCCATCCCCTCCCACAGCCCCAGCACCTTCAGGATGAGCTTCCTGGAGCCTGGCTGTTGGTTTGCAGAGCCTCTGGAAGCCCTGGGCTGAGGTGTGCAGTCATTGCCATCGTCTGGGGCTCTCCAGAGATCAGGGAAGATGGAAAATCCATTCCCTGAGCCGCTGTGTCCTGGCTGGAGTGCTCATGAGCAGGAGGATCCTCTGAGCTCAGGCCAGTTATTTACTGCAGGGCACAAGGCAGCTCCTGCACGGGCACACAGGGCTCCACTTATTTCCCAGCTCCATGGACAAAGGGTCTTTCCCATCCCAGACTGGAACATCCCTGTTTCCAGCACGTTCTTAAAGCAGTGGTTGTTTGGCCTCCAGTTGGCAGTTAAATGGAGAAGTGGCTGCCTGGTGTTAAAAGTCGTGTGGGAGGAGAATATCCCTTCCCATGGCCTTCCATGGTCACATCTTATACCCCGAGGAGCCCCAGGAGATGCTCCCACAGCAGGTGGGTGCCAGTGCCCACCCCGGCCCCCCGAGTCACCCTCCCCACAGCGAGGTGAGCCAGCCCAGCCAAGGGCTGCAGCCTGCCTTTCTGGGCTGTGCTGCTTCCAGGTGCAGTTATGAAAACACACAATGGCGTTTCCTTCTCCTGGACCCCATCAGCTTTTTCCATCCAGCACATTATCCAGGAAATTCTCGTCTATACCTTAGAGGAGTTACTGTGATTATCTGGAACACGTTACTCGCACACAGCAAATGCAAATTAATGTAGTCTTCACATTTCGCCGTGGCAATAAAGGGGAATGTTGACATCAGCCTGAAAGTAGAATTAACTTTTGCATGATGTGGTGTGAGCGCGAGGTGTTGAAACCCGCGGCCGAGACTTTCCAAGTCACAGTAAAGAACTGTTCTGGCAGCGTTTCCAGGAGCAGAGGTGAGCTGAGTGCTCTCTCTGTTCCAGCCTGGATTATTGCTTTGCCGGGCTTTCCAAACCCTGCCATTTTGTCTCGTTACCTCTAATGTGCTCCTTGGTTTATTGCAAGCTCATCTCCTTAAGAAGGGAGAGTTACAGCGCTGTCAGGCTCTGCTACTCTCCGATAAAGAGCCTGCTGCTCCCGCGGCTCCAGCCCCCCCATCCCCACCTAATCCCTCCACCATCCCTCCTTCCATCGCAGCCGGGGACCCTCTGAGTGACGGCAGGTCAGGCTTGAGGGACGGATCCTGCCAGCCCTGGCAGCTCCTCGCAGCCCCAGCCCCTCCGGATCGGTGTTAACACCTTGTCGGCAGCAGCAGCGCCGCGTCACCGGAGCCCCTTAAATCACGGCCGAGGCTCAATAGGAAGGGACAAGGCTAAGAGCTGTATCGATCCCCTCTGCAATGCACAGGCTCCCAAATCCCGCGGCCAGCACAAAACCTGGCATGGAGCAGCAGCTGCTGCCCCGGGAAGGGTGTCCCAGGGGCTTCACACCCCCCTGGCCCCCTCCAGGGGGGTTTGTCTGACCGTGGATGGTTCAGGTCTGGGGGTTTGCAGGAGGGGCCACCACACAGGTACCCAGCGAGGAACCCCCTCTGTGGGGAGTGAAGGTCAGGGGGCTCCCAGAGCATCCCATCGTCTTTCCACGGGATGGAGGAGATGTGGGAGCAGCTCTGGCTGCTCTGGGGGCTCATTGTGGCCCTTCAGGGGGTCAGCCCCCCCTTCCCTGGCCAGGCTCCAGGACAATTTGGGCTGAGTGGCCTGTAAATGAGGAAGAAGGAAAAACAAATGATGCCAGCAGCAAGTGAAGGAAGTGTAGGAGCATTATGTAAAATATTAAATTTAATGCTATTCCATTTTCCATCTCAGTTATTAAATTAACTGAGAACTATGCTTGCACTTAAAAGATTCCTGTCATATTTTATGCACATGATGATCTCAGAGTAATTCGTGTTAGAAATATGTCATGTTAAATTACGGATACCAATAAACCTTACTTAAACTCAGCATTGATCCTGTGTGGGAGATAAACTCCGCAGGGCCAGATCCCCCTGGTCGTGCACCCCAGGCACTTCTCCCCATCCTGGGACGGGACAGTGGGTGACAGAGAGGGGAATTTCCTTTCCCTGCCAGCTCCTGTATCTCCCACCACAGGTCTGGGGATAGGCAGAGCCAGCTGGGCACAGTGGGGACGTGGTGGGGACACAGGGGACACGGTGGGGTTTATCTCCTGGAGCAAGCAGGTGTTGCTTGATGAGGTGGGTGTGAGGAGCAGGGCGAGGGGCGATGGCTCTCCCCGCCGGGGCGACGCCGCTTATCGGCACAGATGTGGTGTCACCGTGTCAAACGTGGTGCTGGGAGAGTCTGCCTCCTGTTTGGTGTCACCTCTGCTGGCACCAGCTGCCCCCTTCCCACACGAGTGGGATGGGCAGGGATGGGCACATCAGCTGTGCTCTGCTGGGCCTCCTCTGCTTTCGGGGATGCCTCGGTGCTCGCAGACACCCCTGACCCTGCAAACGGGGAAACTGAGGCAGGGAGGGCAGCCCTGGGGATGCTGCCCCTGCGGCACCCCCAATACCCAGCCCGGGGCTGCAGGGTGAGCTCCCTGAGCCCTCAGGGCCGTCCTTGGCACGGGAGGGCAGCCCCAGCTCAGGGCTGCGCCGTCAGAGCGAGCCAGAGCTGCATTACCAGGCGCCAGGCTCGGCGGGAGAGGGAAAGTGCTAATAATAGGCCTGGGCAGAAGGGGAGCACAGTCCCTCCCCCCTGCACAGTCTCTGGCTGCTGCTGTGGGGATGTGGATGTGGCCTCTGGTCACCAGTCGCCCAGGGGATGCTCCTGGGCAATGAGTGCCCCTGTGCCCCCCACAGCCCCAGAGAAGGACAGATCCCATCCCCATCAGGGCACGGGGACAGCAGAGCCCTCAGTGGGACGGGGTCACTGAGCCCCTCCTCAAAACCCCAGCTGCAGCCTCCCCAGGGCTCTCCCCACTCCCACACTCCGTGGCACAGCCCTCATGTGATCTGAGACCCGGCTTTCCCTTCACGAGGGGCCTGTGCCCGGTGTGCAGCAATCACAAGCTCTGGCTGCCCCGAGGCTGCTCCCTCCGCAGCACTGAGGCTTTTCAGGGAAGTTTGGCTTCTGCCTGCCCTTGAATAGAGCTGCTTGTTCCCGGAGCGATGGCTCCAGTGCCTCCCCAGCCCCAGCACCCTCCTGCCAGCCCAGCCCTGCGCTCCAACACCCCTCTGCCAAGGCTCTGTGCATCCACACCATGCAGGAGCCCCCCAGTTTCCTTCACCTTGAGTGACCTGATGGGAACACCCTGTTTTCCCTGGGACTGCTGCTGCTAATCCAGACCCAAGGAGCAGCTGAACCCCCATCCTGTTGGTTCCTTTCACCCTGGGAGGTACCCAGAGCCCCCCCAGGGTCAATCCCTGCCCTGGTCACAGGTGTCAGTGGGATCCACCCAGCACCCCCTGTGCAGGGTGCTGAGCTATCCCTCGCCCACCACTGAGCATCCCTGGGGCCAGCACCACCCAGAGCTCACCACAGCGCCCACATGGCACCGCCACACCACCCGTGCCACCGGCTGTGACCTGGCAGAGCGGAGCTCTGGTGGGGGACCCCAGACCCCACGGGTGCCCCTGGCAGTGATTGGGTGCAGCAGCACATGCTGCGGGGCTGCTTTAATCCTGCTCCAGGTGGCTGCAATCCAGTGCAGGATTTACAGTGCCCTGACCCTGAGCTGTCAAGAAGGAACAGCCAGATTAATGGGGTGGGCGGGTTCGTGCAATAATCGTTTGTTTGATGTGACAAGCCTGATAGGCGTTGATTTACTTACAGACTGATAGGCTTTTAATTGAGCACCTCCGTCCCAGTCACATCAAAGGCAGAGGTTGACAAGGGGCCCCTTTTACCAAAAGCTCCCAGTGACTGACAGATCCTGGATGCTAATTCTCCCGGGGAGGGGGTTCCCTCTTTTCTCTTCTTGGTGGTTTTTCTTTTTTCCTGTTTCGTTCTCAGGCCGGGGCCAGGCCGGGCACAGAGAAAGCTCCTGTTCCTGCAGGAGAAGGTGCTTCTCCCTACCCAGAGCCCTCCAGCAAAGCCAAACCCTGCACAGCCCAGCCAGGCTTTTGTCCACAAGGACTTTTGGGGTACCATTGCCTCTCCTGCTGCCAGGTTGATGTTGGCCATGATGCCCAGGATGCTGTGGCCAAGAGGGCACCCTCCACTCTGGAGACACTGCCCCTTGCACCTCATCTCATCCCCGGGCTGCCCTTGATCCACCTCTTCCTCAGGTCCTGGGGCTTTGGGGATGCTCTGGGTAATTCCCCTCCTAAAGGAGAGGAGGGACTTTGTCCTCAGGTTGCCACAGGCTCCTTGCAGGTCTGGGGGTGTCTGGTGCATCCCTGAGACCTCAGTGCCATCCCCAGAGCCAGCGGGGTGGCAGCCTCAGAGGGCACCACCCTGACAGCAACAGGAGCATCCCAGGCTGGTCCAGGTGGTCAGTGAGTACCTGCCCTGGCTGTGTGGCACGTGCCCATCACCAAACCCACCTCTGGGCCACAAAATGGACTTAAATGGTGTAAGCGAGCTGCAAAGTGGAGGTAGAACCAACCAAGAGCTGGTTTATGAGTGATTTGGGGTGTCAGGGTGGGTTACCTGCCCCACATGGCAGGACTTCCCATAAGGACTCACCGAGATTTTGTGAATTAGCCTTGGATGGGCAAAGAAAGTCACCTTGAGGCAAGTGCAGGGGCACACGTGTGTGACTGCGTGTGCAGAGCACGTGTGTGCACCCATCGACCAAAAAAGGGGCTGGAAAAGCAAAAGCAAAACCAAACCTCAGCGGCTCAGACGTTTCGTGAAAGACTTATGGGGGATTATGTTCTTAATGGGAAATTTAAGGATGTGGGTATAAATCACAGCCTTTTCCTCTAACCTGTGGGGTACCGTTCACCCAAGCCTTTGGGCTGGATTAGCTCTGTCTATTTATGTTTTAAAGACTGATGTGTTTTTCAGTATCAAAATATAAATTATTTTTACTGTATCAATGATTAAATATTTTTCTTTGAGATCATAGAGTCCAAAAAAATAAATGTTTCTGAAAAGGCATTCAAAAAATTTAAAAGAAGAAAAAAATCCCTCTGAGAACCCCTTTTGTCATTTGCAACCAATAAAAATGCCTATTGTTATGAAGGGCTCATAAATAATCTGATTTTGGCATGCTTTCATACCATACAGAAAATGAATAAATTAAACTTGATTTACAGCCTTTTTCATTTTTATTAGAGTTGCTCCAAACATCTTCTGTGACGAACGTGCCAGATGAGCTGCACCGAAGGGTTTGAGGCTCCAGCCCCGATATTAGAGAAATTAAGTTGGTTTAATTTGCATAGTTTAATTAACTAACACTGGCAAAGAAAAAAAAAAGGAAGCTGGGGGTAAAGGTGATTTTTTTTTTTTTTTGTGGGTGTCTGAGGACTAAATGAACACACCCTGATGGCAGCGACCAAAAACGCGGAGATTTAGAGGCAAAACCCCCAAAACGCCTTAGTTAAGTGACTGTGACCCCCCTCCCCCAGCCAGGAGCTCCCTCCCCGCCCTCCACAGCCCTTCGGTGAGTGTGGGATGTTCTCCTCCCCCTCCTGCAATTTATCCCGCAGAATTTCCCACCAGGAAACAGCTTCATTACATCAACAACAGGAAGACCCCACTGATTTGTCACACAGAAAAGCAGCTGTTAGTCACACATCAAGGGAACAGGGGAGGGGGGGGGAAAAAAAAACCCTTCACCTTTTTTTTTTTTTTTTTTTTTTTGCTTTAATGTTTGTAACTTTAATGGCTCTGCAGAGGGAAGCAAGTCCCGGCCATTCCATAACTAACCATCACCAGCGAGTATCAGTTAATATCCAAGTGTCTTCCTGCTTTTCCTGCTACATGATTGCTTTGGAAAGAAAGATTAATTCCAACTTTAAAAAAGAAAACACTATTTTTATCATTGCCAGGAGTCTATACGGGCTTAAAAAAGAAAAAGCACTTGCTTGTCGTTTTACATCTTGCAATTTTGTCAGTTGTTTTAAAACATGTCTCCTGTAATAAATAAGATCATTTTTATGCACTTGTTCTGCAGCTAAAAGCGAGGCCTGGGCTGGCGTGAGGAGCGGAGGGACTCGGGGATGGAGCTGGGCAGGGAAAATGCTGACTCTGGAGGTTCTGCTTCCACGGAGCAGCTGGAGGGGCTGCAGGGTGGGCAGGGGGGATTTACCTGCGAAATGGCAGGTGCACAGCAAGCACCGAGGCACAGATAAACCTGCACTGACCCCAGCTGCAGAGCAGGTGGGTAAAGAGACGCCCTGGACTCCCCAGGGAAAGCACTTTATTTTGGTGCAGTCCACGTTTCTGTGTCGTTTGTGCAATGGGGCCTCGAAAAAGCAGATTCCTGGAAGTCCAGAGTGCCATCCTATCCATCACCAGGGGCAGTTCCACAGGCAGGGCTGGGAGTGCAGGGGTTTCCAGCCCTCCCTGCACATCACTCATTTCCCAGCTGGCTTTTCCTCACTCTTCCCAAACACCTGGTGCCCGGTCTGACCCTTCCTCTGGGACGCACCTTTCTGCCCCCTCAGAGCCAGTGGGACAAGGTGGGAAGGGCCCATGGAAAGAGAGGCACTCCCACTGTGTGCCACCCTGCTCAGAGTCATGCCAAAGTTACTGGAAGACCTTGGACTTAGAGAAAAACTCAATTCCCTTTTCCCCAGCCTCGCCTCTCAGCTCTCAAAGACGTCAGAGCCCATGGGCACCTTCAGGCCTTGGCAAAAATCAAACCTCCTTAACGGCAGCCCAGGTGGGGCAAGTCCTGCTTAGGGACGAAAACATCATCAGTCATGGCTGAAAGCACTCCCTGAGGCTTCTGGTCTTCTTTGGCTTTGCTTCTACTCCAAATATTTTGTTTTCCCTTTGGTGCCAGTGTTATTTTTACTGGGCAAGGGTCTCACTGCTCTTATTTGAACAACCCTTGTGCAATCTCTGAGCAGAGAGGGGCTTGTCATGGAGCAGAACGGGACATGGAACAGGGAATTTTAATTTTCTCCCCTCTGGTTACTGTTCTCTTTAATAAAAACAGGCCCCACATGGGTTTTACAGGGAAGGATCTCGCCGGCGCCGGGAAGGGCATTGGGATCCATCATTATCCACAAGGTCCCTTTGATGGAGCTTTAATCCAGCAAACACAAGCGGGTCCAGAAAAGGTCTCTGCGTGCCAAGCACGGGGGCAGGATCAGGCCTTGGGAAGGACCTGAGGTTTGGGGAAGGACAAACACAGCCCTGGAGGTATCTCTGCTCCTCACCCTCGCTCCGCTCCGGCGTCGCCGCTGCCCTTACGCACTTGTCCCACCTGATTTTGGGTTGCTCTGTTAGGGCCGTGTTGTTGTTGGCAAACAACTCGAGTGACTTTGAGGAAAGGGTGTTTTTTTTTTTTTTACTGTTTCCTCCTTCCTTGAATGGCTCTTTTGAACGGCAGTGCCTCTCCGCTTACATCCCGCTGTCCGGATTGAATCAATCTTGCGGTCAGCTTTGGGAAGGGGGTGGAAAAAAAGAGAAGAAAAAAGCCTCACAAAGAGGGGAAATTGACAGGTCCGACCCTGGGAGTGATTGATAGTGGTTGGAGAGGCAGGACTCAACGTCGGGCTGCGCCAGGGCAATGCCAGCGCTTGCTGGGGAAATCCAGCAAAGCCTTTTTTCCCAGAACTCGGAGCAGTGGGCTTGGAGAGGGTTGGCCACATGAACTTAATAATAGGAACATTGTTGGAACATAAAGCATCTGTCAGGAGTTAATATGATTTATTAGAGGTGTCTGTCTCCCCCCCTCTTTCTCTCCTCCCTCGCTGGGTAGGCAGGAGAGGCCTGAAATCCAAGCCCACGGAGGGCAGATGTGGGGCTGAAACGGGCACCCAGCCCCCACATCGCCTTTCTCCAGGCAAAAGGTTCTCAGTTCTCACCCCATCCTGGTTCCCAGAATTTTCTCCTGTGAGTCCACATGCCCATCCCATTGCACATCTCTCCCCAAGCCTCCCGTTCTCCCACCAGCTCCCACCTGAAGCCCAGGAGAACCAAGGGAGCAGCTCCTGCCCCACCAGGACCCCGCAGTCCCACAGGTGGGACATTGCTTGGGAAAGCTCCAGGATTTATCCATGTGTCTTGGTGCCTCATGGATAGAGCCTGGCTGAGCTAGGTGGGATGGGGGATTCTCAGCCCCCTATGAGTGGAGCCCCAGGGGTCTGTGAATTTAATTCAAAGATGTCTGGACAAGGTAACTAGAAATAGGAAGTTAATTGTTGGAAGTTAATTAGTTACACAGCAGCCTGCACTGGCACAGGAAGATTTTTAAGACTTGGTAAACCAAAGAAAGGAGAAAATGCATGGGGAAAAAAGGGGTGTTGTAGGTTCATAAGGGAATTGCCACTTTGTGAGGGCCCTGAGTTAAGATCAGCCCCCACCTGGCTGGCACTGGGACAGGGTACAGCTGCTGGGTGCAGGGGTGGGGGTCAGGGTGGTATCAGGGCACGGGCACTGGGTGCAGGTTTGGGTGCTGGAGCCATTGCAGAAGGGGTGCTGAGCTGTGCCGTGCCAAGCTGTGCCAGGCTGATCTCAACTAAGCCATGCCATGGCAGGCAAACCATGCCATGCTAACATGAGCCATGCTGTGCCATCCTAAGCTGTGCCAGCAGTGCCATGTCAGCTGAGCCGTGCCATGCCACACCAAGCCAAGCCAGCCGTGCTCCGTGATGCTGTTGTAAGATGTGTTAGTGGCACCACGCCATGCCAGCTGAGCCATGCCATGCTAGCAGTGCCAGTCATGCCATGCCATGCCATGCCATGCCATGCCATGCCATGCCAAGCTGTGCCAGCAGTGCCGTGCCATGCCATGCCATGCCAAGTTGTGCCAGCAGTGCCATGCCATGCCAAGCTGTGCCAGCAGTGCTGTGCCATGCCATGCCATGCCAAGTTGTGCCAGCAGTGCCGTGCCATGCCATGTCATGCCATGCCAAGCTGTGCCAGCAGTGCCGTGCCATTCCGTGCCAAGCTCTGCCATTCCGTGCCATGCCGTGCCGTGCCCCCCGAGCCCCGCAGCCGCGGGGCTGCTCCCGGGCCGGTGCCGCGGTTCTCCCCCGCGCGGCGGCGCGGGGCGGTGGCGGCGGAGCGGCGGCGGCTCGCCCCCCCCACCGGCGGCTCTCCCCGCCCCGGGGGCCCGGCCGGGCGCGGATTGGTGCGCGGCGCCGGCCCCCTCGGAGCGCGGCCGCCATCGGGGCTATTTGACGTGTCGGTGGGGCCGGGGAAGGGCTTCGTCTCGCCGGGGCCGCCGCCGCCGCCGCTCCGCCGCCCGCCCGGCCCGGCCCGGCCCCGCGGAGCCCGGGCACCCCCCCCCTTCCCCCGCCCCAAATGAGCGGCGCTCCCGGCGGGCCCCGGCCGAGGACCCCGCCGAGCCGCGGAGCCGCGGCCGCCCCGTCGCCCCGGCCGCCCCCCGCCGACCCGCTGCGCCAGGCCAGCCGGCTGCCCATCCGCGTCCTGAAGATGCTCAGCGCCCACGGCGGCCACCTCCTGCACCCCGAGTACCTCCAGCCGCTCTCCTCCACGCCCGTCAGCCCCATCGAGGTCAGTGCCCGCCGCCCCCCGACCGCGGCTCGGACCCCCGGCTCTCCCCCCCGCCCGGCGCTCCCGGTTCTCCCGGCCGGGCTCTTCCCCGCCCGGCGCTCCCGGCTCGGCGCTCTCGGTTCTCCCGGCCGGGCTCTTCGCAGCCCGGCTCTCCCGGCTCGGCGCTCCCGGTTCTCCGGCCGGACTCTGCCCTGCCCGGCGGCCCCCGCTCCTTCCCTCCCCGCCGCCGCAGCCGCAGCCTCGCTCCCCCCCCGGCTTCCCACCCGGTCCTTCTCCCCGGCCGGGCGCGTCCCCTCGCCCCGTTCCCCCCATCCCCGCGCCCTGGCTCGGCGCCGGGCCCAGCCCCGGGGTTTTGGGGGGTGGGGGGTGAGGCCGATGCGGGGGCGCCGTCGGGGTCCCCCCCCCCTGACCGGCTCCGCTCCGCCCGCAGCTGGACGCCAAGAAGAGCCCGCTGGCGCTGCTGGCCCAGACCTGCTCGCAGATCGGGAAGCCCGACCCGCCGCCCTCCTCCAAGCTGAACGCCGTGGCCGCCGCCGCGCCCGCCGCCGAGAAGGAGCCCACCGCCCGCCCCGCCGCGCTGAAGCCGCCGGGCAGCGGGGACGCGCCAGCCGAGGACAAGTCCAGCTTCAAGCCCTACTCGAAGGGCGGCGCGGAGCCGCGCAAGGACGGCGGCGGCGCCGACAAGGCCGGTTTTCGGGTGCCCAGCGCCGCGTGCCCGCCGTTCCCCCCGCACGCCGCCGCCTCGCCCGGCGGCTCCCGCGGGGCCTCGCCGCAGCACCCCGACCCCAAGGGCGCCGAGGAGAAGAAGGAGCCCGAGGGAGGCAAGCCCAGCCCCGAGGGGACGGGCGGGGGGCTGGGGCGCGGGGCGGTGGAGCCCGGGGCGCACGGAGAGCCCCCCTCGGGCCGCAAGTCGGAGCCCCCCGCCCTGCCGCCCGCCGGCCATGTGGCCCCGGTGTCGCCCTACAAGCCGGGCCACTCGGTCTTCCCGCTGCCACCCTCCAGCATCGGCTACCACGGCTCCATCGTCGGCGCCTATGCCGGCTACCCGTCCCAGTTCGTGCCCGGGCTGGACCCCACCAAGCCGGGGCTGGTGGGCAGCCAGCTGCCGGGGGCGCTGGGGCTGCCGGGCAAGCCGCCCAGCTCCAGCCCGCTCACCGGGGCCTCGCCGCCCTCCTTCATGCAGGGATTATGCCGGGACCCCTATTGCCTGAGCTACCACAGCGCCTCGCACCTGGGCTCCAGCAACTGCTCCAGCTGCGTGCACGACCCCGGCAGCCTGAAGAGCGGATACCCCTTGGTGTACCCCACGCACCCCCTGCACTCGGTGCACACCACGCTGTCCTCCAGCGGCACCCCCAGCCTGCCCGGCCACCCCCTCTACACCTACGGCTTCATGCTGCAGAACGACCCCCTGCCCCACATATGCAACTGGGTGTCTGCCAGCGGACCCTGCGACAAGAGGTTTGCCACCTCGGAGGAGCTGCTCACCCACCTACGGACCCACACGGCCCTGCCGGGGGCCGAGAAACTCTTGGCGGGTTACCCTACCTCCGGGCTGGGCTCCGCGGCCTCCTGCCACCTCCACCTCCCGCCCGCCGCCCCCGGGAGCCCCAACACGTTGCCCGCCTCGCTCTCCTTGAGGAGCCCACACACTTTGGGACTAAACAGGTACCACCCCTACGGCAAGAGCCACTTGCCCACGGCCGGCGCCCTGCCCGTGCCCTCCTTGCCGGCCGCCGGACCTTACTATTCCCCGTACGCGCTCTACGGCCAAAGACTCACGTCAGCTTCTGCACTGGGATATCAGTAACCCCACGGCTCCCGAGCCCCAAGCCCCCCGCGCCCTCCTTGGACTCTGTATTTATTACTGTATGTTAGCTTAAAGCTGGGAATATAAGTGCATTATACACCAATGAATCAATGGTATGCAAAAGTCTGTGTCCAAAAAAAAGAAAAAAAAAAA
>NW_020955732.1:420540-425684 GCF_003031625.1 Empidonax traillii | reverse complement strand
GCAAACTGACTATAGTAACATATGCTATTTTTATGCCTCTACAATGGGAAAAAAAAAAAAGGTGAATGGACTGAAACATATAAGGATGGAGTGCTTCTTTTTTTCCTTTGATTTCTCCTATGCTTCCCTTTCTCTGAAGACTAAGCATCTCAGATCAACCTTTCTTTGCTTTTTCCCCTGCTAATTGTTACTGTAAATTGCAAAACATCTTTAAGAAGACCTGGAAAATGGAAGAAGGCAAGGAAAACATGTTAAAAAATATCTTGAGCAAAGAATTTTTCAACTCCAGTCTCTGTTTCACCAGGGTTCAGTGAGCATATTTCTGTTTGATTAAACCTATAAATTAAAATTTGCTCTGGAAGTGTCCAGGTGTCAAGAACTGAAAGACATTATTAATTCTCAGTATTGTTTCTCAGTAGAATTAGCTTGAGGTGTTCTTTTCTAAGGGTAAATAAATTTAGATTAAAAACAAAACAAAAAATGTTATTCCTACACGTAATTGCAAAAAGATCATTTTTCTGTTTTTTAAGAAATGGAGAAAGATTAAAATCCTTCAGTTTAGGCTTAAAGTCACAGTCCAGTGAAGTGGTAGAAAACAGTGATCTTGCTATTCTTTCACCATCTATAATAATGTGCTGAATGTAGGTTCTAATTCAAAGTATTATATTTCAGCAATTTCACTTTTTGTGTACTTCAGTGTGTACTCTTTTTTTTTTCTGTAATTCAGTGTGTTCATTTGAAATAACAATGTTGCTTAGATATGCAGTGTAATTATGAAACTTTTGTCTCAGTGTTCTTGACTGCCAGGGTTAAAAGCTTACATAGGTGCCAGAGTACAATGCAATCCGTTATTTCTGCATTTCCAGCCTAACAACACTTTATGAAAGGTAAACTTCTGAAAGAAAAGTACTCCAAAAGTAAATGATAGAGGACTTTTGAAAAGATAGTACTATAATAGCTGGAAGTCTCTGGACTTGTACTGTTTACTTTGTAAGAGACACCATTTAACAATGAAGCAGTACTAAAACCTGACTGAAAAAAATCAGGTTCCTGGGTACACGAGTCAGAGGAGGTGTGATGGCCTTTTATGACACTAAGCATTGCTCCTCAGTGTCCAAGAGGAACACAGGTGCACACATACAACTTGTGCCTGACTAGAGCCTTTTAATTACCCTCTTTGTGTGAAATCTCTTGGTGTTGACACTGCATGATAAAGGAACTTACTTGCTCCGCAGAAAACAGGAAAGATAGTATCTTCCTCATCACACCCACCAAATGAATTGTGTGGTTAGTCACCTTTCATCAACTATTTAATTCATCCTACATTGTTTGTAGCAAAATATAAAACCAGCATGTCGTTTTTTGATTCTCTTGAATTCTCTGGAAGCTGCGACTTTTGATCAGTGATTACAAATCTACTTGAAAGAAGAAATTATCTAGGAATATTAGTCCCACCATATAGGAGCAGCTATGTGAAAATTAGTATTGACAAAGACAACTATTATCTTTGTTCAAAAGAAATTTAATTTCTTAGTTCGTATTTAAACTCCTTTATTTAAATATATGCAAGCTTATCAATTACTTTTATATCCATGGGACTACAATGTTGTTCTTCAAAATTTTTTTGCTAAATGGCAACCCATGTGTCTTGAATAGCTAGTCAACTAGCTAGCTGTGTGGAAGAAATGCTTATTTTGGCCTGAATTTGTTTATTTGTTTATTTATCTGTTTATTTGTTTATCTATTCATTTCAATCAGAATTCATTAAAGGGGGGGAAATTCATGGCATCATATGATGCTCTACTTTCATTCTTTATTTGAATTTTATTTGAAATAACCCTGTCAAACAGGTGATGTTTTATGATTTTTAATAAACATATGAGGTATTTAGCTGTGGTAGATATACAATTTAAGTATTACCATTTTTTGTGTACGCTGAAGGAAAGTGGAAACCATCTTACTTAAAAAGGAATTTACTTGTACTTTGAAGAATACAAGCATTAGAAAAATACATTTTAAAAGCAAGTGAAATTGATTGTTTTATGTGTCCCAAGTCTTAGGTTTAGTAAATTGAAAATATTAATATTTCCTATTAAAATTTTAGTTACATTATCACTTTTTAATGGGAAGCAATACATTGGCATTATATTGATTTTAATGGAGAATTTTACTTTAAAAAACTTTTTGCATGAAAAATAGATGTTTAAAAAAGAGTAATTTACTGGTATTAATTTAATTTCTGATGCGTAGAAATGAAAATGAAAATTAAAAAAAATTAAAATTTTCTGAGCTGTTTCTTATTAGCAGTTGTCTTGGCAGTTCTCACCACAGAATTTTAATGAAATTCTAAGTGATCCAACTTCCTGAATTGGAAAGAATCAAAAGGATCCTAGAAGTCCAACTTTAAAATGTAAGAAAATTTTTTATTAAATGTTTTTATAATACAGTCTTAGAGTCAGAAGTCATGTACTGGGCAGAGATCTGCACTTTTTTTTTTTTTTCTGTTAATTTATCTGAGCCCAGTAGCTATGTCAGTTGTTACATTTCTCTCAGGCCTGGAAAAGATAGAAGAGGTTATGAAAGAAGGTCTTATGTGCTTATTCTGTATTATTTTAGATATTTGCTGAAAAGTTATTTGAAGCAGTTACTTGAAAGCATATTGTTTTCCAAGGTCTGTTTATGCAATGCTGACTCTAACCTTGCTAGTAATTCTGTAGAGTAAGTGTTCTGTACTTTAGAGACAGCACTGCTTAAATAATAGGCAGGGATTAATTTTTTTTTCCTGTTGTGTCAGATAACTGTAATAACCATGCTAAGTGCACACTGCATTTGTGAACAAAGAAACTGCTAAATTTTTTGCATAAATGTATTTACAGAACTACACATTTACTATTTTTTTAATTTGCTTATGACTGTCAATCAAATGTAAACATTCAAATATATTGTAACAAACCCCTCTCCTTCCTGTGGTTTAGTCATTTATACCTAATGATTGATTTCCTGCTTCGTGATTTGGGAATTTTTATGAGGGTACAGTAGAGGAAGTATCAGACATTTTTCAGAGAATAGCAGAGAATATATGATGAAATAAATATTCTCTAAATGCTGTAACACAATGATTGAAATAGTACTGAGTTGAAACTGAGCTAAAGCATGCAATTCTAGATAATTGTGAACTGCTCATGAAAGGGTTTTACATCCCAAAGAGCCTCCAAGTTAGCTGGATAGTGTATTTTTTTTTTAAATTAGCATATTAAATTACACTGAAGGCTAAGAATTTCCTAATTCCTTTGGAATAAAGAATGGTAACATAGAATAAGATCAGACTTGTTAAAACTTTTGGATTAAGAAGATTAAGTCTTGAGAAAAAGTTCACTCCCTTTGTTCTCAGCAAGGTATTCTTTACCATACTTTTCATTCCACTATTTTTCATTGTTTTCTTGGATTGAAAAAATTCTTGAAAATTCCTTCTTGAAAAAGAAAATCTGTCCTTTATGCCGTGTTTTCAGTTTGGCCACAGGTCTTCATCCTGTGACAGGCAGACATACTACTTTTCTGAAGATATCTGTAGCTCTGTACATCCTGCCTATTATATCTGGAACTCCCAGCCCTGGCCAGCCTGAGCACCCTGTGGCTGGGCATTCATACATTACAAATGTGTAGCCTTCTGCTTTGATTACCCAGCGAGCTGTTTGTAGAACATAGTATATACAATAATTTAAAGAATAAATTTTTCACTTGTTTGTCCTTCAGCTTTTTTCCTCTCTCATTCCTGCCTGCTTTTATAACTCTGAAGAAAAAATAAGGTTTGTAAAAGGGTGAACAGAATGAACATGTAACCTGTCATACATTTTGTCGACTTTTTCCTCATCTCCTTGAGCTGATTCTGTGACTTGTAACAAATTCTATTACCGCAATAGAAAGTTGTCCTGTCTTTATTTCATTAGTTTGCATTGAGGATTTTAGTACAAAAAACATGCATGCGAATCAAAAAGTCAAATTCATTTCAAGCTCTATTAGGCACATTGATCTCCTTTCCACCTTCATATTCGATGGCATTAAAAAAGTGAATGAGATGCCAGTTTTAAGTTTGATGGAATTACACAAATTGCTCAAACACAAACTCCAGCAAGTATATCAAAATAATGATAACAAATGTCACTTTAGTATTGCTTTCTATTGTATTGACCTAAGTTTTCCTCAGACTTGGCAGAATGAGAATGAACACCCAGATGTAGACTTAAAGGCCATTGTACAACCTGAGAATCTTTAGAGTTGAAAGATGTTGCTAGAGAGACATCCCTGAAATGAGAATTATGTGGTTATTTTTTGTATCCATACTAGCACTTTTGATCATAGAGATTTATACTATTTAAAAAGATATTCTATTTGATGACTGGGTGTATAATGGGTAAAATATATGAGTAGCTATAATATGAGAGAATATTTAAAATTAGGTAAATGTCAGAATACTTCTGCAGTTTTAAGTTCCAGAGGATGTGAGAGAACTTTGCTTTTGCCTCTATGTGTGCAGTGTTTGGAGCCTAGTGTCTAGCTATTACAGGAACTCTTTTGTTCTTCAGAGAAAACACAGTTCAAGTAACAAAAGTCTGGATTAATTTAGACACCAAAGACATAGTTTGAATCCATCACTGTGGGACATGCTTTCATCAGAGAGAGATTAATCCAATTTCGCCAACCTGAAAGGCATAAATAAAAGAACACTTGTTAAAAAGTAGATCTCTGCTTATAGAGAAAGATCTGATCTTGTTACTTAGCTTAGAGTCTGAAATGTAAGCCTTGCAGCAAAGTTGAAATGTATTGAAGAACATTTTCACTGAAGAGTTTTCACTGTGGTAACTAGATTTGTTTCAAAATGAAACTCTTCTTCAGGCATGGGTGTAAGAGACTCCATGAAAGCAGTGCTGTTTTCTTTAAAAAGAATCAGCGTTAAATGAGAATGCTATTTCTATTGCTCCTGATGTTTTGCCATGCCATTTGAAATCAATTAAGTAAGCTATATTGCAATTTAAAGGAAACTAATTAAAATACTCTCCTCTAATCACATCCACTTCTTTCCCAAAAGTGTCAGTTACCATTGAAAAACTTTTTTTTTTTTTTTTTTTTTTTTTTTTTTTTTTTTT
>NW_020955732.1:417449-420100 GCF_003031625.1 Empidonax traillii | reverse complement strand
TTTTTTTTTTTTAATAGAGGAGCTAAAAGGGAAATAAGGGAGAAGCTATATTAATGGAGAATTTATTTGGACCAGTGAAATCATTCATTAGTATAAGATCTGTATGCTCAATTCTAGAGTTTTTAAACAAGGAGAATGTTTCTAATTGAATATAGGCAAATTCTAAAAGAATGAAAAAAAGGAATAAGATTTTTCTCAGTGAAATAAGTTAGATATGTTTGTTAACTGAAAAGGCTTATGCTGATATCATTGAACAAGTAGGAGAGATTTGGTTTCAACATGTCAATGCATAATGGCTTCAGAAACAAAACACTGGTGATGCAGTTAGTGAACAGTGGCATTTTGTAAGTTGGAGACTCTAAACCAGTTCTGTGGCTAATCATATGTGTAAACCAAAGTGATTGCAAAGTTATATTGTATTTTAGAAGATATATTACCTTTGGGAAAGACTGGGGAAAAAAAAACTCCAACAACAACTTAGGTTTTTCTTCTGTTTTTCTGAACAGAAAATATGCAAATTTGTGTTTATTTTTTTTTAATTTCTTTTACATTTTAAATAATTGTTCAGACTTTGATTTTGACTCAAGGAAGGAGAAGAAATCTTACTTCAATGAGGTTAAACACAAAGGATACCCTCTACGACTCTCTATTTTCCCAGTGTGGGACACATTATGTTTTATTTTTCAGTAAGCTAATGGTATAAATCTTTCCATGTAAGCCCTATTAACTTAAGAGGAAGGATCTATAACAATTTTTTGATATACATAAAAACTCGCACTAAGTTGTCTCTGAAAATATGTGTCCAGCGTAATCCCTCTGAGAAAATAGATTGACTATGCTCATGTTATGACCCACTCCTGAGATGGAGTAACTGAGGTTCTTGTTAATAGATCCCATGGGGTGGATTAGAGTGAAACAACACTGAATGATCAGTGTTTATAAATATATATAAAGAGTTTATTTTAGAACAATTTGGTTGAAAGGAGTTACGTAGCTGTTGTGGTTATTTTCTATATATTTTGGTGATTATCTATAGAAATGTAATAATATAAAAGGACAAAGATATCACTTAAGAAAATATGTAAGGAAAAGAAAGAGAAAGAAAGGATAAGAATAGATAGTGGAGAGGAAAGATATCACCACTCATGGATCCAACAAGACTTGATTGTTGCAATTTCGATGTGGTTGGTCAAAGTGATGGTCTTAGACTGGATCCGTCATAGGTAAGGGAAGCCCCCCCAAAATAGTGTGTAATAGGTTAACATATGTTCAGGTTGGAACACCCAGGTACCTCCTGTGGGGGCAGGCAGGGAGAGTTTTACACTGTCCAATATAACACTGTGGATCATGCTCATCTTCCTCTGGTGGAAGGCCCCAGAAATGAGTCTGGGGGTGCTCCAAGATTCTTTGATGGGTTCTGGCCCCTTCTAATGATACAGTGGCTGTTTGACCCTGCTTAGTTGAGCCAGTTATGCCTTATCAGAAGGGACGAATACCTTCAGGCTTACAGGATACCTTCTCAGGGAGGGGAAGGGGATGAGGGTGTGGAGAGGACTTTGGTTTAATAAAAAGCATTATCCCATCTGGCAGGATCTACTTATTATTGACCTTTTAACTTATCCAGCTCCAAAACCAGATTGTTGCTAAACAAAAGTCAGTTTGTCATGGTAATTCTCCGGTGGTGGGTGCACACCCCCTCTGCCTTAGAGAGATCAGAGGTTTTGCCAACACACACCCAAAAATTCTTCTCCTCCCTTTTTATTGGGGAGTGCAAAGCTGGCCTCAACAAAGCACCTGGCTGGTTTTGCAAATGGCCTATTGTTTGAGTCATTAACCATTAATATTTCAGTCTCTCAGAGCTCATTATACCTTCAAAAGAGGGAAGAGGAAGGAAAATGAAACAAAACCAAAGATAAAAAGAAAGGAAAAAAAAAAAGAGACAAAAATAAATAGAAAAAAAAATAAAGAAATAATAAAAAATCCACAGAATAATTTAAGCAAGCCGTTGAATGAACTACTAAAACCTTTGCCTAGTTGTTATAAAACCTGTGTCTTCAGTGAATAATACTAACTGAAGGAAAAAAAAACACCTTAAAAGAAAGTATCTCTAAATTTTGGATTCAAAGATAGTGGAGCTAGCTAGGGGGTTTCTTGTTGCTTATTCTAACACTGCAATAAACTCTTTGAGTCATACTAAAAGTATTTCAGGAACAGAAGAAGATAAAATTGTCTTTGCATTTCCATGAACTTCAATTACTTTGCTATATGCTTCAATGCAAATTATAATATTTTTGGTTGTTTGTGGCTCCAAATGGTACAGACATTGGACAGTACAGAGCCAAAATGAAAATTATCAGAATGAGCAGAAATATTATTTTTGGCAACATGAAACATTTTTAATAATAAAATGAGAAAAAAATCCTTAATAAATAAAGATCATACTGAGAATTTAGGATTTTAAACAACGTTTCTTTTTCATGTGCTAGTGAGCATAGGAACAAATACAGGATGATTAATGAGAATGTGTACATGGAAACTACTTTGAATTTTGCTTACTCATGTTGAATTTAATGTTTCCAGAGTAGGATGGCACAAGATAATCTCCAACCTACAATCATGCAATGATATCTCAGGTCAAGTAAAATGGATTT
>NW_020955732.1:411755-413439 GCF_003031625.1 Empidonax traillii | reverse complement strand
TCCATAAAGAAATACCGCTTCTTATACTGTAAATAGACAGTTTAATCTTCTAATTTCTCATTATACACAAGGACTGAACTGTTTTCCAGTTCCTACATATTAATTTGTCAAAAAACTATCATATGAGAAAAAAATAAAGACTGGCTTTTTTCAAGGTAGGATAAGGAGAGAAGGAAAGTAATATATAAAAAATATACTGTATTTTCATTTTAAGGAGTTAGAAATTACTACCATGCTGTAATAGCTAAACAAATGCATTACTATCACTGGCTGCCATCACTGACTGTAGTATTAAATCCTTGTTACATGCTGTAACATTACATGCTGCAACATTACATGCTGCAGCATTACATGCACATTGTATGCCTATATATACATTTAAAAAAATCTGTTAAAAATTCAAGAGATATTAGGCTTAATTAACTGAGCTTACCCATTAGTACATTAATGCATTAAATATGAAACTAAGCTAAATTTTTTTTGCTGCATTTTTTTCAATGCAAGATGTTGAAAGGGTGGTAGTATACTCCTTTTAAAATTGCAATAGGACAGCCTGTAAGCTTTAAATTGAGATAAAAGAGCCTTAAAAGGATCTATCTTCCAATCAATTCTTATGCTGATTTTTTGTCTGTATGCATAACTGTTAATTTGTCAGATATCCATGGCTGTGCAGTCTGAAAGACAAGCCAGCAGAAAATACTGATCAGATGTTTGCCCCCTACTAGTTTCACTGAAAAAAAAAAGGACATATAAACAAAAATGAAAATGCTCTAGTAAGATTATTTATAGCACAGTGTAATTGTTATATGATTTCATTTTTGTTAGCATTAAAACATTCTGACATTTCCTAATTAATGTCATTATATATGCTAATTCTTGGTAGGAGGGGTCTAAAGAGCACAACTGAGAACATTCTTTTTTGTTTGCATAATTGCTCTGAGCAGCTGTAAACCTTATTTTTTCAATGCAAAAAAGTAGGTAATTTCCAATCAATATAAGATTGGAATTATCGTACATAAAAATACTTTTGTTTCTTAAGAAGTTTGAATTGATGTGACTTTATCATATACATAACTTCAAATGTATGTTTTTTATATAGAAAGAATCTGACAGGTTTTTTAGTTTACCTTTTATTTTACTACATGGTGTCATCAGGATGAAACTTAAATGAAATACAGTGTAACAAAATATTGCTGTGATTGATTTTGTTTTAGATAAGTTTATGAAAGCTTATTCTATTGGTTTCTGCTGAACCACATTTAACACATCAAGATGTGGTGCTTGGGGACATTCTAGTTTAGTTTAGTTGTGGACCTGGCAGTGTTGGGTTAATGGTTGGACTTAATAATCTTGGAGGTCTTTTCTAAACTTAATGATTCCATGATAGTGTGATATGAAACATAAATATTGCATGTGCTCTGCACAATTAAATTAAATGTTGCACATTTGAAATGTCTTTTCCTGGAAAAGCTGCCATATGATGTGCAGAAACACGGTTCCCTGTGCTAGGAAACAGCATTTTACAAGATTTTTGGTTACTTTTTAATGAGCAGCATTAGTCAGGAAACCCCTATACTAACACAACCACTTTGGGCCCCAGTTGCCATTTCTGTGTCATGGATATGTTTGTAGGGATGCCCTGCCATAAATGTCTCCTATTTGCTGGAAGGGCACTGTCTGCCTC